>NC_056744.1:1461280603-1461318103 GCF_019279795.1 Protopterus annectens | reverse complement strand
GTACACTTGTAGGCATTATCCACAAAACAAGTATTAGCAATCAGTAGTCTGAAAAATCAAAATGTTATGAATATACTTGAGGAATATGAACTGCTGCAATCAAATCTCAGTAAACCTAGGCTAGGAATATGTTTCTACAAAAACTACCAAGGTGTTGGAGGCAGATGCAGTACCGACGTTGCCCTGCAGGGTCTGCTGAATATGAACTGCTATAACCAAATGTCTATATGCACAAGTGTCAGAAAACGTAGACTAAAAATGTGTTAATACAAAAATAGCCAAGTTGTTGGAGGCAGATGCAAGACCAATGTTACCCTACAGGGTGTGCTGAATATGAACTGTCACATTCAAATGTCTATCTGCACATGTGTCAACAGGAGCAGCCTTAGATCAAATGGTGCCCTAGGCAAAATGGCTCCATGGCGCTCTCCTCACACCACCTGGTGCCCCCATCCTGGCCTACCTATACCAAATAAATACTGGAAAAGCTCCCCTGCTACAGCTGCGCCCTAGGCAGCCGCCTAGTTGTCCTATGCCTAAGGCCGGCTATGTGTGTCAATAAACCTAGACTAGAGATCTGTTTCTACAAAACAACCAAGGTGTTATATGCAGATGCAATACCAATGCTGACCTGCGGGATGTGCTGAATATGAAATACTGCAATCAAATGTCTATCAGCAAAAGGGTCAGTAAACGTAGGCTCATACCTCTCAACCTGGAAACATCAAAAATCTGGACAAAGGCCCATGAAAAGTAAGTACAACTGGCCAAAAACCTGGACGCTGATTAACAGAAAATTTACTTATGCAATTATGTAACCCCCACACACATTGATGGAATTGTGGGATACCAACATTCAAATGCAAATTGAAGAACAGACTAAATATTAAACAAAACAAAAAAGAACCACACACGTCTGATTTCAAAAAAGATTGCAACAATGAAGCTGCTGATTATCTTCTGTAATGGATGATTCCTCAGGCATTTGTTTTGCCACCTGTTAAATTAAAATCATCACACATAGAGCAGGAATGCTGCACATGAAGTTCTAGGTTTTTTGACAAATAATTCCAATGGTATGAGACTAACAGAGAGTGAAGATCAGAGATCTTACCTTTTTGTCACCACTGCTGTGTGATTTCAGATATGGTGCATGTTTGTGTGTGTGTGTGTGTGTGTGTGTGTGTGTGTGTGTGTGTGTGTGTGTGTGTGTGTGTGTGTGTGTGTGTGCGCGTGTGTGCGTGAGTGCCTGCTGTAACCTCAGTCATGTTCCCTTTTAATTTGCTATACCACAACATAACTCATCTTACTGTAGTAAAGTGCCATTTTGGAGTTGATATATTTGAGTAGCAGGGGGTATTGGGGGTACAGGAGGGGCTTGCCCCCCTGCTAATAGTTTGAGTAAACTAATATGCTTTGTCTTTTATTTGTTTCTCTATGAAGTTCTGATGGCATATAGTAAGTGTTACTATCCTGTAGTTTTTTTCAGTACTATAAAATTCAGTATTTTGAGTTTTCAGTATTTTGAACTTTCAAGAGTTTGGCTTCAGTATTTTGAATTTCAAGATTAGGGGCTTTCAAGATTTAGTAGCGGTCCCATATGTTTATACATATACATACACACACACACACACATATATATATATATATATATATATATATATATATATATACATACATTTATATATTTATATATATGTGTGTGTGTGTGTGTGTGTGTGTGTGTGTGTGTGTGTGTGTGTGTGCATGTATCCCTTTTTTTATCTGTTCTTCCTTAAGGAAAGTGTGTGCCACCCTTAAGGCTGGAAACTACATTTCCTCGGTAATAGATTTTGATTGCCTATATACATACACTTATACATATATATATATATGGATTCACTTCATAACACTGAAAGCTCAAAACACTGAAACTCAAAACACTGAAAGCAAAACACTGAAACTTCAAAATCTTGAAAACTCAAAACACTGAAAACACATATCATATATATACTGAGTTTAAAAAACTAAATCATAGCACTTTCCACCAAGTTTAAGCAGGGGGGGGCAAGCCCCCCTACATCCCCTGCTACTTATATATATCAACTCCAAGATTGCACTTCACTACACTAAGTACATTCTTGAAGTTGGTATATTTAAGTAGCAGGGGGTGTGGGTGGCTATGATTTATGTTGTTTAAACTCAGTATATGTGATATCTTTTTTCAGTGTTTTGAGTTTCAGTGTTTTGAGTTTCAGTGTTTTGAAGTTTCAGTGTTTTGGTCTTCTATATTATGAAGTTTTCTCATTTTCAGTGTTTTGAGCTTTCACTCTTATGAAGTGAATCCATTTATATATGTATATATATGTATGTATATATATATATATATATATATATATATATATATATATATATATATATATATATATATATATATATATATATATATATATATATATATATATATATATATATATATATATATATATATGTATATATATATATATATATATATACATATATGGGATCCCTACTGATCCCCAACGGCACTTTCTGCCGAAGCAGAAATCAACGAACATACTTAACCGAAAGTGCTGTTCACCGAAGCAGAACTTTCGGATAAGTATGCTCGTTCTGCCGGTCGCACTACGGTGTGGATAAGGGAAAATTCCCTTTTCCCTACTGTAGTGCGATCTTGGAGTGAGAATATTAAAGTAGAAGGGTGTGGAGGGGTGCAGGGGGGCTTGCCCCCCTGCATAAAAGTAGTTTTATTCTTTCTGGGGTTTTTTTGTAACACACTTTAACGAAAGTGCTTTTTCGGTGAAAGCGCTTTCATTAAAGTGTGTTCAGTTATTGTGAATCTGGGATGTTGAAGTTTTGTTCAACATTCCTAGATTCATACATATATATATATATATATATATATATATATAAAATCACAAAGCAGCTAAACAAATACATTTGCTTTCTAGTGAAGTCAGAAGAATAATTAGTCAAAACATGAAAGCTAAAAATCAATTTAATGATTTGCCCATTGCCAAGCATCTCCTAAATGAAAGAGTGATTTAAACCATATTCATTTCACAACAAATACATACATCTGATTTTATTACCATCTATTATGATCATACTTAGAAATAAAGCATGGGCCACTTGGCGTGCTACAAAAGACCCACAACACCAACAAAGATATAGACAATTAAGGAACAATACCAAAAAATCTATCATCCTTGACAAGAAAAAACTTCTATTACTATCTGCAACAGATAAACCATAACAAACCCCAAATGTTCTGGGCTGGCATAAATAAGCTACTTCACCTAGGACATATTTCTACTCCCTCCCCTTTGGCCTCTACCCATGATTCGCCAGTAGACACTCCAAATACCTTCAGTAACTTCTTCACAGAAACTATCCAGTCTCTGGCCAGCCACCTCACTCCCACCTCCTCTAGCTTGGATAATGACACATGCAACAGCCCCCTCTCCTTTAGCTTTCAACCTGTTCCCATCACTCTAGTCTGAAGCCTTATCAAGAAATTAAAGTTTACCACTCTTGCCGCTGGCCTTCTCCCTGTAGAGTATCTGCAAAAGGCTGCTGACGTCATAGACTACCCAATCTCAATCTTGATAAATAGAGCCCTATCTGAAGCCTTCATCCCCTCAATCTGGAAAGTGTCACATGTTATAACTCTACATAAAGGCAGTAGCTCCACAGAACTCTCAAGCTTCAGACCCATAGCCATTGTATTTCCACTAGCTAAAATAATGGAAAAATGTGTCCATAAACAACTCATGCACCACCTAATTCAAAGTAAGCTGCTGGCTGACTCTCAGCATGGCTTTAGGCCATACCACAGTACCACCTCAGCTCTTCTCTCTTTCTCTAATGTCATTAACCACAACCGTAATAACAACCTACTTTCCTCCGCACTTTTTCTAGATCTCTCCAAGACTTTTGATATGGTTAACCATCAGTTACTCATCCATACCCTGAAAGCCATCACCTTAGACTACCACTCTTTTCAATGGTTTCAATCCTGTCTATCTGGATGCCAACAGGCAGTCCTATGGCAAGATAAGCTATCATCCTGTCTACCCATCACCTTAGGAGTCCCACAGGGCTCTATACTAGGGCCCCTTCTGTTCTCCATCTTTATTAATGACCACCACACCATCATCCCTAAAGCATCATGTATTCAATATGCAGACCACATTGGTCTGCTCAGCCACCTCACAAGCAGATCTGCAGTCTTTAACCCAGAGTACTTTCAATACTGTTGAAAATTGGCTCACTAATCACCGTCTGTTATTAAACACTAAAAAAACAAAGCTGCTCCTGTTCACTCCCACTTGTAGGTCCAACCCTCCATCCATTACCATAATATCTAAGAATGGGACCATTATCTCCCCTGAAGCCCAAACCAAACTCCTGGGAGCCATAGTAGACAATAACCTTACATTTGATGCACATGTCAATCAAACCATCAAAACCATAAACAAAAAACTTCGATCCCTTTACAAGCTCAAACCTTTCCGCACTCTTCTTGCTAGAACTGCTATTGCCCATTCTCATCTCCTGTCTTCCATCCTTTATGCCTCCCCTCTACTCACAAACTTGCGCACAACTGAAATTAACAAATTATCCTGCTGTTATATCCACATCACTAGATTTGCCACTGGTCCAGCCTATAGGGCTCACCACTGTCGCAACCTAAATCTTCTAGGGTGGCTTGAACTACCTTCCTTACTACAGATTAACCAGGTCATAGTAGCTTATAAAGCACTCTACCCCCCGATAATACACCAGCACTCAAAAATATTGTCAGCCTATATAGTAATCACAGTAAACTTTATTCATCCATCAGACTATTGATCCAAACAGTCAAATCCAACAACACAACTCGGTTGGCAAAATCTGGAATCAGCTCCTTGCTGACCTTACTCTTAAACCCTCACTTATACTATTCAAAGAAAATCTCAAAAACTATTTTAAATCACACTGGCTATGCCCCTGCTCTAATCCTGACTAGCATCATCTCTGTGTCTCAAGAGCTGTAAACGAAAATAAAATTGCCAAAGATTCCAAAGACAACCAGAAGGCATTCTATAGTTATGTCTAGAATCTAAATGGCAATGCTCAGATCTGCTCTGAGATACAACAGAATGCCATTAAATATACTGATCCCAAGGATATTGCCAATATCCTGGTAGATCAATTCAGTGCCAACTTCACTCCCCTCTCACACCCTAAACGACCCATCTCAATACCAGAGGACTGACAAATTCCGGTAATAATGGCCACACAGGTAAAAAACACACTCTCCAAAGCTAAGAATACAGCATCCATGGGACCAGATGACATCCCGGGCTGTGTACTACATGAACTACAAAATGAACTGGCACCTCACCTAAGTGTCATGTTTAATCATAGCCTCACCTCAGGCTTCATGCCCACAGAGTGGCGCACTGCTACAGTTATCCCACTCCACAAGGGGGGAACCACTATGGATCCTGGGAACTACTGCCCCATCAGTCTGATGAGCCTGATCTGCAAGGCCATGGAATGTATTATCATGGAACTTATAAACAAAGATATTGGCAACCTTCAAACACTGGACCCCACCCAGTTTGGGTTCGTGAAGGGCCGATCATATCTCCTGAACCTGATTGACTTCTTCGAATCAGTCTCCAGAGCTGTGGACGAAGGTAAGGTGGTCCACACAGCCTATTTGGACCTCACCAAGTCCTTTCACATCATCACCCACTCTGGAGTCATAGATAAACTTACTAAGCTGGGCATTAATCCCTACATCACAAGCTGGGTTGCCAACTGGCTTACTAGCAGAACCCACACTGTAAAAGTAGCCAACTACAAATCCAACTCCAGACAAGTGACAAGTGGAGTACCTCAGGGTTCCGTCCTGGGACTGCTCTTGTTTGGCATCTACTTCTCTGATTTACAGGCCAACACTAAGGGACTCTGGCTAACAAAGTTTGCAGATGACTGTAAACTGGGAGCCATTATTGAATCCCAAATGATGTGGATACTCTACAAAAGGGCCTTACAGAAAGAGATGCTTGGTGCCAGAGTCATGGGCTCAAGCTCAATGCCAAGAAATGTATAGTTATCCCCTTTGAGAAAAAACATGTACCCATGAATTACCACATAGGTGGCAGTACACTAAACATTGAAAGTGTGATAAGAGACTTAGGGACACAGGTGGACAGTGGTCTCACCTTCAATAACCACATCACCACAACAGTCAGGAAATCCTTCTATGTGACACACCTCATCACTAAGGGCTTTTCATCCAGAAAAAAAGGAGGTTATTGTCCCACTGTACTCATCCCTCATTAGACCCATTATAGAATACAATGCCCCATTTGGTATGTACCGCTCAAGACATCTGCAACAACTGGAAAGGCCACAGAAATCCTCACTAAAAGAATCACAGGCCTAAAGCAGATGCCCTATGCTGACCGCCTTAAAAAACTCCAGCTATACTCTGTCACATATCGTCTACTCAGAGACAATCTCTGTTTAACATACAAGGCCATGTCAAACCCAGAGCTGTTGGACATGTTACACTTAAAAAAATCCCAATCCCTCAGAGCCACACGCTCCAGGGATCTAAACCTTGTCATCACAATAAACAAAACATGCTGGAGGGATAGGTTCCTGACCCAGAGACTCCTCAGACTCTGGAATAGACTGCCCATACATGTCAAGCAGATAGCCTCTTTGGCCCTCTAATAAAGGAACCTTGATGATTGGATGGGAGAAAGGAAATTCACCCTGGGGATCACATCAGTTGCCCTGCTACACAGGGGCCCAGGGAAGTAAATAGTGTGGGAAGAAATAGCCAGGGAATTGTTATGGCTAGGCTTGTATAGGCCTTAGGGCTGATAGCCTAGTACCAACCTATGAACCTATAAGATCTTTACCACAGTTGTATTATGCATACTAAATGTCCTAATGTAGAATTTCATAATTCTATCTTCTATCTTTTTGTCCTACATTTGTAGAGTGCTCACTTTGCATAAACAATGTGTCTCATGTATTCTATAACTGTCTACCTGTTGTATTGTATATATCACATTACTGTGTGGAGCTTTTCTCCCCAGGCCTCCACTGAAAATGGACATGTATCCACTCAGACTATCCTGGTCAACAAATGTAAAATAAAATAAATAAATAAATAAATGAAATATTATTATGGCTCAACTGAACAGCAGCAAAAGTACCACAGTGCAGTGGACGCACGTGCAAACACCACCTTTGTAAGTTTAGCCTATTTATGGTACTAAGGTAGAAGATTTAACTAAAAAAAAAAAAATTAGTAGAAACATACAGAGTGAGATGTTATGAGATATCAATGGATGCCACACATGGTGGACCACCATTGAACCCCGATGCTATCAGAATATTTCTGGCCTCATTGCATAGTGCAAGAGAGGAGCAACACATCCCCAGTGGTGGGATTGAAACTGGAGTACCAGACCGAACCTGTATGTTTTTCTTTCCATTACATGGCTGTGTATGAGACAATCACAGCATATTATTGTAGTATGCATATTCATGCATTGTTTTTTATTTACAGCAGCAGAGTGGAGCCATACATACAGATCCACACAGGGTGAGAGTGATGAATGCAAGCCTCATGACATGTATCGATACAAATGAAATACAGACAGAGCAGTCCAAACAAAATTTGTAATGCTGTTTACTTTAATATTCACAAGTCCATCTACTTTAGGACTAAATCAGGGATCAGCAGGTGAGTGTCTCCATACTGTTACTGTGACCATACCTCTCAACCTGTAATCATAATAAATCTGGACAACAGCCCATGAAAAATAGGTACAACTGGCAAAAAATCTGTATGCTGATTAACAAAAATTTGCATACATAATTTTGTAACCCCACCCACTTCAGTAGCATTGTGGGATACCAACTTTTAAATGCAAATTGAAGAACCAAAAAGGCTAGGCTTAAAATGACATCTGGGTTGACTGCCTAGTAATCTCCTATGATCCTATGAACAGACAAAATATTAAACATAAAATATAACTAGAATGCCAACACAGGTTCCATCATCCCTAAAACCCTTAACAGGATACATTGGATTTTGAAAAATGAGTGAATTAATGAATGACTGCATGAATGGCACATCAGCATACAGTTACATGCATTTTGCAGAAATGCAAAAGAAAACACATATCATTACATGGTCTCAAAATTAGTTTGGAAAGTTATTTTTATGGGAAGATATACCATCACACTCATCAACTCCAGTGTATGTCACAGTATTTAAGTGTGAATGAATTCGGAGCAGCATAGTGGCACATTATACATGTAGAGATTAGGTCAAACCATATCTCTTAACCATGCTGAATTCCTTGGTATTTCCCAGTTTTGACGGCAAAATAGTGGGGTGCCACAAATTCCCAAGTGGCCCGTTCAAATCCTGATTTTTTGCCATGATTTCTTTTTTCAGAGAATTTCTCAGTAAAAGGGTACGTGGTCACCGCTTAATGCAGAGAGGTAAAGCTGTACATCATGCGCATACTCACACACACACACACATATACACGCTCATGCACATTTATAGCTAGCCAGTTTACTTGTAGCATGTTTATAGCAAGAAGGAGGAAAACAGAGCATTAAGCAGCAAAGACACAAACAGAGAGAAGACATGCATACTGCATACTCTATGGGGAATGAAGCTCAGATCCTGGTACCGAGCTAGCAAAGCATCTGCAACAATGCTATTTAGCACACTCTGTGCAACCAAGAAAGAAGTTAACTCTTCAAGTTAAAAAATTCATTAAACCAAGGATATATGTGTGACGCCCCTTCACTGGCCCAGTAATCAAGGAGCCTCAGTCCTTACCATTGGCAACAGTGGGGGACATACACACTGGGAGGATGACAAGTACACACACAGTAAAGTGCAATTTCCCTTAAGAGGACACAAGAGATCACAGTCAGTCTGGGACTGGTTTCTCCCTCTTTCTCCAGATCCCCAATAAGATTCCTCACTAGCACAGCTATAGGGTTAAGATCTCAGCTGAGGGACCAAGCCAAGACCTCCAGCACCCTCTCTGTCCAACCAGTGCTTCGTGTCCCTACCCAATTAGCTGATGCACACACACACACACACACACACACACACACACACACACACACACACACACACCTGGGGAAGGCTGGCACAGGTTTATTAGCTATGCCTCCTTCTGCCCAGACTAATAAGGTAGTTTCCACTGACACCAACCCATACTTATCAGCTAATATAAGGCCCTTACAAAAGGTGTCAAATTCTACTGTGTAATGGTAGTCTGACCAAGGCTTGCAAGGCTATTCAGGAGTGGCCTGTACAGTGTCACCAAATACATATGCAAGTACTCTAAGAGCTTAACTATGTCTCACAAATGTCAGCCACAAAGCTAGCTTAAAATATATTTAATAATAAATAATAGAAGAACAAGACAATACTCAGTAAATCAACACAGTAACTTCAAATTTCAAAATCACAGGAAATATTTTAAAACAACATTGCAGGACAGTTTTAAATAAATACAGAAAACATCTAAACTAATCTTTACTATATTCCTATCTATATCTAAAAGAGATACTATGCCCTAAATCTTACTTACAAGGCAAGTGCAGATGATGATGATGATGATGAGTGGATGTTCTTGCTAGGTCCAAGACAAAATACAAAATGCACAGTCTCTCTCCGAGAGAGTTCTTAAATTAATATCAAATATTACTGCTGGGTTAGCTTGGATGACATCACTTTTTGGGCACCTGACTTAAGTTCCCAAGCTAAACCCCCCATTGTAGCATTTGACATCTCCTTGTAAAAAATACATAGCCTTCAAATGTTTGCAATTCCTAGAAGACATAAAACAATTATAATGCAGAAGACATCCTAGTTCTAGACATCCTGTCTCCTTGCTGCATTGAAACTTTTATAACACAAATGTAAAACAATTTAATTTCAACTTATTTTCTTGAAGTTTTGCAAGTTAACTCATATCAATATTCACAAATGACGTATAATTATTTACAAAATTCCAGATAGCTGGGTTGGCAAATATTCCCTATATCACAGCACATTATCTCAGAAACTAGATCATAGTGTCTGGGCCAGCCTGGCACATTCATTTCAGTGCTGGATTTAAGGTGGCTGAGAGTGCAAGCATTCGAGTACACAGGATTAGTAGCACTGTCTAGCATAAAGCATGCAAAGTATCCACATATTGCTTTTTTTCCCTGAAGCATTATCTGTAGTTAGTCAGTGAATTTGATCTTTGTTTTGTCATAAAGTTACACATCTTACAAGGACCAGAGTGACTTTATGATGCACAATCAGGGATATTTTTGAAAAAAAAATCAAATTAGGAAATAAAACATACCAGAATCAAATCATCTTCTTGCTTGTGCACAACCATACCTTTACAGCAGTTTTGAGTAAGCTGTGCCATTCACGTGACAGTTAGAATTTCACAGGGAAGTTGGGTTGAAACAAGTTTACTGTCTTTATTCTTTGAGTGAGTGTACTGCACTACTTTATTATTTTTTTTCCTTAATTTTTTTTTTTTACATTATAAAATGTCAGTCAATGGTGTGACAAATAGGGTTAGTCAGAGACGGGGATAGTAACTGGGGGCCCTGCCCACAGAGGAATTTTGCCATATCAACCTGTTATGGTAAAACTAAGGGATATGGAACCTGGGCTTGCTACGATACTTTTGAATATTTTGAATAACTTTTAGATTGTTATTGTATTGTAGTACCTTGTTTTGTTAACCTTGTTTAATAATGTCCATCAGGTTCTTTAGAAAATTTGAAGTAATATTTATTGGTTTATTATAACCACAAGAAAGACCAGTGAAAAACAGCTCTACTTTCCACCAAAATGAATTTATTAATAAAACCTTATAGTGTCGTCTCTAGCACCTCGGCTGTTGCCTTTACAGAGTAAAAAACATATCCATTAATACATCCACATTATATACTCTCTTAACATTTCATGCTCCAATAATTCAATTAAACAATTAAATAAAACTGCTCATAATTACTAATAAAACAATCAACTTATAAAACCCTGCCAATTGCACTCTTTGTTAAGCCCCCTGGGCTGCAAAGTTTCATATTTCATGATAAGAATAGCTTCTTTTTTCCTTAAAATGTATTTTAATAAATTTCCATTACCATACTGGTGTTCTACTTGTTCTAAAACTGTAACTTTCATTTCCTTGATAACCCCCCCATGTACCAGGTGAAAATGTTCTGCTACTGGACTCATCATTTTTTTATTTTTTACATCCCTGATGTGTTCCTTTACTCTCTCTGCTAAACTTCTTTTAGTCTCCCCTATATAATTCTTACCACATGAGCATTTAATCAAATAAATTACACCCCTACTCAAACAGGAATATACTCCCATGGTGTTAAAACTTTTGTCTCCTATTTTTACTGCCTCATTTGTTATATACTGGCATACTGAACATTTTCCGCAAGGAAACATTCCCTTTTTAATAATAACATTTCCTATTTTTTGTGTTGGTCTTCTATATCTACCCCGAACTAAAAAATCTTTGAAACTGCATCCCCTCCGAAAGGAGACACTAAGTTCTACGTCCATTAATGAAGGCACTTCCCTTCTGATTTGTTTCCAAAAACTTTTTACTGTTTCATTCATTCTGTTAGAAAAAACAATATATTTGGTAACAAAAAACATTTTAAAATTTTCTTTCTTTCTATTTATTATTTCAAAATTGTTATTCTTAACAATTCTCTTACTCGATATACCTTTATTATCATTTTCATATAACTTCACATAAGTTAATTTAACCTCTTCTGAATTTATAACCTCTCTCTATGAAGTTATACGCTATATTTTTAGCTTCAATTTGTGCGTCTTTGACATCACTACATAGTCTTTTAATTCTCAACATTTCTCCATAAGGTATAGACTTTAGAGTGTGTTCTGGATGACAGCTAGTGGCATGTAACATCCTATTTATTTGATTGAACTTCCTATGTATCATAGTGTAGATCTTTTTACCTATTTGTCCTTTCAAAGAAATATCTAAATAATTGATTTCTACACCTGTCTGAATCCCATCAAATTTGATTTTATAATTATTGTTATTTAAGTAGTCCACAAATTCATGAGCCAAATTTCTTCCCCCTTTACAGATAAAAATCAAATCATCTATAAAGCGAAAATACTTGAGCACATGTCTGTTGAAAAACTGACTTCTGTAAATATATTCATTCTCAACCAGCCCCATGAATAAGTTGGCATAAACTGGGGCAAATGCCGCTCCCATTGCTGTTCCTACCTTCTATTTATATAACTTTCCATCAAATTCAAAAATGTTATTAGTCAAACAGAAGTATAGTAATTCCATAACATATTGAGTCCTAGGTGTATCCCTAAGAAAATGTTGTACAGCTTTCAGACCTAGGTGATGTGTAATGTTTGTATATAAACTAATCACATCCGCTGTAATAAAAAACATATCCTTGGTCCACTCTATTCCTTGTACTTTATCCAAAAAATCATAGGAATCTCTAATATAAGATGGCAGTTTCACCACCTCTGTGATTAACATTTCATGTAAAAAGCTACCCACATTATACATAAAAGACCCAGTTGCCGAAACTATCAGTCAACTTGGAGGCTTTTGAACATTTTTGTGTAATTTTGGAACACAAAAAAACTTTGCTACTGTACTATTCTTTAGATATAATTTATGTGTAATATCCTTAGCCATGAAATAGTGTAACCTTTCTCCTTTTTTTAACAAATTATATAATTCCTGTTGTGCTTTCACTAAACTTGTATCATCTATAATACTATCTATTTCTTCATTTCTTAAATGTTGTAGACACATTTCTAAATAATCAATTGAATTCATGACCACTAATTTGCCTCCATTATCAGAGGGCTTAAATATCAAATAACAATTTTGACTCATTTTATGTAATTTAAACCACTCTTCCTTGGTCAAATTATATTTCTTATTACTCTCAACTGTTTCCTTCAGTTCCTTTTCTATAAGAAACTGTAATGCATTGTTGAAACGTTGTATACAAACATTCTTACAAGGTGGAAAAAAAATATTTTTAGTTTTAATTTTACTCAAATCAAACAAAGTATAAGCATTGTTTTCCACTTCTGATTCACAAGAGTAGTAAAATTCCCCACTAGCAGTTAAATCACAATCACTTTCCACGGAGACAACTTGTTCTCCCTGGTTAAAAAAATATTCCCTCACATTCATTTTGCGTACCAATTCTTGAATTTCCCCTTTTACCTCATATAATCGAGGCAATACAGTAGATATAAACTTTAAACCTTTATCTAAAATTGTTAATTCCACATCATCAAAAACATAACTGGACAAATTAAACACATAGTCTTTTAAATAAACTGGTTGCACCTTATTAATTAGTCCATTTACTTCTCTTGTAACATCCTTCTCCCGGGTCTCTACCATATTCCTGTCCCTGCCAACCTCTTTTCCTTATGTTGTAACTGCTGTTATTTCCACCGGAGCCCCGAAAAGTCCTGCGAAAGGATTGTTCCTCTGCTGGTCTTTGTAAAGCAGGAAATTCTTGCTGAAATTCTTCTTCCTCAAACGAGGACACTCCACTTTTGCCTGACACAAAGCTCATGTTCTTCTTTGACTCGGAAATGGTGTTATCTTTTTTAAAGCTGACGCTCCGCCTCTTAGAACGTTGATTGGGTACTAGTGTAAAGGCTCTGTTGTACTCATAATCACGAATGTCTCTCTGTAATTTATTCGTCTTCCGATTTAACAACTCTTTCTCATGTATTTTCAATTTATCATTGATATTGGTTAGAAAAAATTCTAACACTGAATTAGAAGATGTCTTAACAATTTCCTCACAGAGATGTTTCGTCTCTGTCAGCAATTTGTCCCTTTTAATTCTGTCCCTCTCCACAACAATGTTGACCCATTCTAAGCTGCAGCAGTGCGCTGCAGCTATCCATCTCTCTTGAAAACATACTTCTAGCTCCTCTGATAATTCAAAGGGAGAGGAAGGATTTTTTAATGCTCTCAAGCCCCTAGGTGTTATTTCTAGCTCCAAATACCTCTGGAGACTGTTGATATTATAAAACACCGAGGCTTCCTTAAATATAGATTTCTCTAATTGAGAGCATAAATCCTGCACTGCTGGTATAGCCGATATGTCTTTCTTTTTACCCACCATCGCAAAGGGATTACTAGTTATTCGTTGTCGAGCATTTTCCCATTTCTTTAATGCATTTGACACTGAAGTACTTGGTATTTCCAAGTTACTAGTTCTTTGTCCACAATTTATACTTTCTCCTCCATCCGTTTTTGGTATGCTGCCACTACTGTTACCTTCTAAATGTCATTACTAAAGTCCATGTTGACTTCTTGAAAAATTCGAGGAAAGGAGCACAGAATTTCACTGGTCATAGATATTTCAGCCACAAACCAAAAAGCAATATTATTATAACCACAAGAAAGACCAGTGAAAAACAGCTCTACTTTCCACCAAAATTAATTTATTAATAAAACCTTATAGTGTGATCTAGCACCTCGGCTGTTGCCTTTACAGAGTAAAAAACATATCCATTAATACATCCACATTATATACTCTCTTAACATTTCATGCTCCAATAATTCAATTAAACAATTAAATAAAACTGCTCATAATTACTAATAAAACAATCAACTTATAAAACCCTGCCAATTGCACTCTTTGTTAAGCCCCCTGGGCTGCAAAGTTTCATATTTCATGATAAGAATAGCTTCTTTTTTCCTTAAAATGTATTTTAATAAATTTTCATTACCATACTGGTGTTCTACTTGTTCTAAAACTGTAACTTTCATTTCCTTGATAACCCCCCCATGTACCAGGTGAAAATGTTCTGCTACTGGACTCATCATTTTTTTTATGTTTTACATCCCTGATGTGTTCCTTTACTCTCTTTGCTAAACTTCTTTTAGTCTCCCCTATATAATTCTTACCAAATGAGCATTTAATGAAATAAATTACACCCCTACTCAAACGATACGTTTGAATATTTTGAATAACTTTTAGATTGTTATTGTATTGTAGTACCTTGTTTTGTTAACCTTGTTTAATAATGTCCATCAGGTTCTTTAGATAATTTGAAGTAATATTTATTGGTTTAATTTTATTTGGGGGGATGGAGGTGTAAAAATAATATGAAAAGTTAAGTGAGGGTACATATAGATAATCCCCCGGATTCATGAAGCTCGGCGCAAGGCCGGTGTAAGGCTTGCGCCGGCCATGCGTTGTATATATGGAGTAGTAGCACCATATGCATATTAATGAAGGCATGTAGCTGACACAGCCACATGCATAGGAAACATGCGCGAGTGCATGGGGCGTACCGAAGTTGCGGAGGGAGGCGTGTCAATGTCGGCTGTCGATGAGCAACCGAAACTGCTGAATATTATAGTCCGCCTGCAGTTATACTCGCACCTATTAGTGTCCGTGGAGACTGAAACGTATACAAAGCATGGAAGATAGTCCCTGCGAACAGATTATGAAGAAGCAAACACAAATGCATGATAGAGAATAACAGGTCCCTACCCTTGAACAAATGACAGAAAAAACGCGTGCCCGTGGTCCAACATAGTGTTTATAGCTATACCATGTGGAAGTGAAACATATCATATGCTAGGGCGCCGCCAGGAGGTACGTCCAGCCCAATGGAGAGGGTCACCAGCTGACCCATAATGTGAGGGAGGGTACATAGCTGTGCAGATGTGTCCATAACAAAATACACAAGGAGAAAAGTAGATATATGTAGTGACTGTCATGTCCGAATCATATCCCACAAGGGATGTAATAGTCACATACAAAAGGTATGTCTGTATCCACATAACAAATGTGATAGGGAATAGAATACACATGTAAACAAATCAGGAGCATAGAAACAGCTACAACAATAAGGACACATGTAAGCCGAAAGGAACAGTGTGACCCATACCGTCGACTAAGAATACCACCTGTCCCACTTTGCGAGCGACAGTACCACTGCGGCCAGATGTGTCCTGACACAAGCATGTAAACATGGCAAATGTGCAGAGATTATAGGACATAATTATCCCTCAGATGTCATGTAATAGTGGCATTAAACAGTTGTTCTCCACACGTATATTACATAAATGTCATAAGAAAAAGAATAAGTCACTGAAATGCTACAAGACTAAAGCTTAGATATAGGCAAGAGTTGTAAGTTCTATCTGCCGAACTGACCGTGGGTATGTGTCGGCGTGGAAAATGTGTTGTGTCCACCGCAAATGTTACCTTGCGGCCAATTGAAAAGGTGGAAACAGTACCGTAGACTGTGGGGAGGCATTGTCCACAACAGTCGGATATGTGGAAGGAATAGCATGGACATCGGAAAAGGTGCCATCCCCCCAATGAGTACAACAGGTGTGCAAATCCCGGTAGTCATCGGTAAAAGCCAAACTAGTATGTGACACAGCCGAACGGGTAGTACCCGGGTATACCAACTAAGTAACGAACGTGAAGTATGGGCGTATACCTATGTGTGTGAGGTAATAGTACGTGGGAAGCAAACATGGCAGGGTAGTCCAGACAACCATAAAGGTACCCGACACCTGTAGGGCAGTCAATGTGCTACTCTGGCCGTGTCATGGCCCAACAACAAAAGTAGTGAGCTATCGGATGTGAGTAATTTGCATGTGAAGGATGGATGGATAATGGTAAAACCCACAAAGGCGACACTGTGTCGTATGCAGAAAAGGTGAACCAGAGGTATAGGAGGGGGCAGCAGGTGAAGTGGACATAAACACAAACACATGGAGAAACAGCTGTAAGACGAGCAGACAGGCCATAGTGTAGAACCCAATCCCACAAACATATGTATCATGTAAATGTGCAATCAAAATGTATAGATATGTCACCGTTACATACCCACAGGTTGGTCTTGATGGAACTGGCCATAGCAAATGCAACACACCTGGCTGCATAATGGGCTACCCAGCATACCCTGCACATCACACAACCCTGCCCCATAACAGAACATCCACCAAATCCACCCGTACGTGGCCCACTGGTCCGTTACAGACACAGCTACACATACCGACCCCTAAGCATATGTAGTAGGTATTGTCACCCTAGGCAGTGTCAGGATAGCAAACCATGTATTCCCTGCATGTTAAACCCCCTGCACATTTTCATAAAGCCAAAATACATTTCGATATCATTTCTGTGTGGAATGGTCCAATTTCTGGAATATCCCTTACGGGATAAGTAACCTCTGTAAATAGTAGAACGGGTATGACGACAAGATGTTCAACCCTGCACATATCTGGACACAAGTCAGAATGTGAAGTACAGGTCCAAGACACTGTCCAGACCTGAGTGGTCATGCATAACCCAGTACCCAGGATAAAACACCTTCCCGTGACGCACGTGTCCCCACACAAATATGCAGAAGAATATATTGCACAAATGGCAGAAGGGTGAGGAAGACACCCAACATTAACAGGAGAACCCTGATGAAGTGCGAGGGATACCTAGTGTGTGCCGGCGTGACTGACCATACCTGACAACCCGTGTGAGTTAGATATCTGGACAGAGCCATGACTACAAGTGAGACAAAGGTACAACAGCAGGTACAATATGCAAAGATAGCTGTTAGAAGTTATTCATGTATGTGCAGTCTGAGTACCAAGGAAGTCCACTGGGTGAAGAACTGCCCAGTAACAGTGGAGGCCTGGGTAGAAAAGCCCCACAAGCAATACAAGGAAATAAAGGCTACATAATGTTAAAGGTAAAATACAAGAGTAAAAGGCATACAGTCAGGAAATACACATGCATAACATGTGCATAATAAGACAGTGCAAATCCAGAGTTTGTAGTGGTAATACAGAAATGTACAACAATGACATACTGGGAGTCAAGTGAGTGTCAGCTAAGTCTGGTTAAGCTGGAGGGTAGAGAGGAGCAGGAGTATGGAGATCTCAGAGGAGTGAGATCCATAGAATGTATAACAGGTGCAAGCAGGAATATATCCATGTGGATGGATAAACATAGATATATCATAGAATGACAGTTTGCACAATGGCATTAATATCCGGAGTATGAAGTATGAAACTCAACTGTCTACCAGCACGTCCCGACATCTGTCCCTAATGCCGAGCTACTGCTGTGCCAGAACACAACAGCGTATTACAGAGGTTCGTACCATATCACTCAACTGTCCAGATACTCGCAGAATGACCTGAGTGTTGGCTCATAGTGTTGTGTGCCTCCGACAACCTGTGGCTGTCCGGTAAATAGGTGTGGATTGATGTCACAAAATAATGAGTATAGCACTCCACATCCCGCAGAAGAGTCATGACAATGCAAAACCTAGTATTCTATCAACGTTATAAGCTTGTAAGGAAACTAGTTAAAATGTGTCCCTCTTACTCTCCCCATCATGTAGGGTTTGTGCAGATTTGTTGCTCAAAGAGGTCGAGAGGTATGGTCCGTACATATGTACAGTAACAAGCCATGACATTTGTGTAATGTACAACTGCATACCTGTAGTCACAACATGTCCAAGAAAATAATCAACGTATGAATGAATACAGGTAATAGCCAAATGTGAATGGGAACCCCCCCCCACTGTGGAGTATGGACCATAACAACCCCACCCATAATATGTACAGCCAACAGAATAAGCTCCTGATAGGTGTCCAAACACATGTGTCTATAAATACAGGTAAAATGTTCATAACAGGGAAATGCTCCCTGTCCACCTGCTTCATCTGACATTTGAACTCGGCCAGGGAAGTTCCGTTCACCAGGCGGACAAGCCCATACCAAGATCACTACATGAACACCCTGACAATCAGAAACATGTATATGATACGACTATATGCCCTGGTGTTCTGCATATCCTCGGAGTGATTAACTATGCAGCTGGGGTCCACATCAGTAGGCAATACGGAATGTGTAATATGTAGTACCGCGTTTCCCACAGCAGGGGAATGGATGCCTGTGTTGTAAGTGAAGTGGTGAGGCGTATGTTGATGTAGCTAAGTACTATGGGTATGCATATCAATGAGGCAGAACAGCAACAGAATACTGTTTCCGGCATCCGTCCAATGTGAATGCAGTCCCGGTTGACCTACAACCACTGCAGATATCCCTGTAAAGTGTAATGAATGCGTTCATGCTGTACACACAGCTAAATACGTAAAGGTGAACCGTGTGTTTCACACCAGTCCGTAAACCAGACTACAGATGAATAAGTGTTATGGTCAGACGTATGAAAGGCCACGCAAGCACACATTCATTAAACAGATGTAACCCACAACATGTAAATGCAAGTGCGCCTGTGCGTGTGTGATCTGCTCACAGCATAGTAAATGAATGATGTTTCCCCCACGTTAGATATACATGGCTCAAACCTGTTAACCCCGTAAAGTATGAAACCGGACAAAGGCATGCAAACTACCGGTACAAATAGGGACAAACCCCAGATATGTGCCAGAACAAACATAGAAGGTGGATAAAATAACGGGTGTGTCAGTAGCATGGATTCTCTGAAGGGTATGCAGTCATAACCTGAACTGCTTGCCAGTATTTCCCAACGTAAGTCTTAAATGAAATGCCACTACATTGCCAGATAGACACAAGTTTATGAAAAACACACCGAAGATAAAATGGCAACCAGCTGTACACTCTGCGACAATCTGTACAGTGGAAAGGTATGGTATTGATATAGATATATGTGTATACACATAATCCACAGACGTAAACCAAAGCAAATTATGAAATGAGGACTGTACATGTATATATGTATACACAACAAACATATGTCCCATAGATATGACATATGTACATAAATAGGCCACGGCATAGCTAATATAGGTAGACAAACAGACATGCACGAAAGGTGAATAAACCGCTGCCTTCCAAACCATTGGCCAGAAAGTGACAGTCCAGCAAGTTCTACACTTTAAACATGCATATAGGTGTCCATTGCAGGACCCCAAAAATTGATCCATACGTAGTGTCAACCGTCATTGACGCAAAATAAGTGACCTCAGCAAATACGATATAGCTGTACATGCAATGGTAGCAGATGCAAGGGTAATGACACATGTGTCAATAGAATGTATGACGTATGAACTGATATCCAGAGAGTGGGGAGTGCATATAAGTATCTCCACACTTCAGTACCGCTCACATTAAACATGTGTAATGGGTACTGTGGAGGGGTGTCAGGTATGGGAATCATGGGTATGCAGAAATGGGCCTAGGTGTTGTTTGGCAGAGATTTAGTAGGCCCGCCCCGTGGGAGTGATGTGGGTATAGCACACGCCTATATTCTCAATAATGGGGCAAACCATCCACTGGATATTGCGTAAACCATTGTGGGAATATGTAGGGCCCTATATCAGTGTCATGTAGGCGATTATCATGGATGGACATGCGTACGACCAAAATGGTAACCATAACTGGCAAACTGTCAGAATAAGACAGCTGCACTAAGGCATAGTACATGAAATACAAATAGGGACTATATTAGATCTACCCCAGACAAAGTCAGAACGTTGATAGAATACTGGCGTAGCCAGGAATACGAATGTTATGAGTGTTACTAATCATGACATAGAAATGTCAGTCACTATTATCTAACCGCACAGTTCGTAATGCCTTGCCAGTAATTTACCAGAAAGGCACATTACTATGACAAATGTAACAAGAGCAAAGGTCAAACGTCAGGGCGTTTACCCATAATGTGTACAGGTTAGGGGTATGAAGGTAACCTGTCCAAAATACATGTACAGAACTAGTGATACTAGGTGGACAGGTGAGAAGAAAGACATCAGGACAAATGGCAAAACATGTACAAGTCATACGCATGTACTCCAACAAATGTGAATGACAATGTATGCCCTGTGAAAGTCAGTGTGGAAGGTTAATAGACTCAAAAGAAGTGTGTCTCTCAGGGTGTCATGCAGTGTCACCGTTACAATGTCCAGTCCCCCATACTCGTACGTGAGCTATGCCACTGACGGAAAGCGCAAATACCGGCGTACACATATGGTACATGATAGACTAATTAGTGTGGATAAGCAGCTGTTGGCCTGTGTGAGGAATACAACCCTCTGGGTGGGTGTGTCCTGCAATATAAATGTAATGGCATGTGGCCTGTGATGCCGCCATACAGAGTGTGTATTGGTGTCAGAAAGTTGACATCTTGTATCAGATACATACACCGCAACTGTACAGATTTACGCAGAATGTGCAGAGTTCTGCCTCATATGTTTGGTGTGTTCCACGTAACATCAGTACCATTCTGGCAAATTCCTGATAACTGAAGTCATGAAATAATGACAAACATGTGAGTTTAAGACACCAAATCCGTCAGAAAAGTCATACTAATGCAAAACCTATTATTGTGTCAACTATCTACGTTTGTAAGAGCAACATGTCAATACTGCCCCTATGTGTCCCACTATCAGTTAAGGCTTTGTCCAGATGTTTGCTCTAGGAGGTGGAGTGGTATGATCAGAAACAGATACATGTGTGAGGAAACAGCATTATCGACTGCAAGATAATGCAGAAGGTATGAAAAGAGCTGCAGTAGGACGTTCAGTACTGTCCGCAGGTATGTGCTGACATGTCAAATGACACAGCAGTCTACAGGAAGTACCTATAGGGCTGTCACCTATAGTGGTTGGGCGGGTGGCCTAATGGTTAAGGTATTTGCCTTACAAACACAAGGTGGTGGGTTTGTTCTCTCTCAGAGATAATTGGCTAGGCTTACAATGGCCCGCAAGGGCAGTTAGCTTAGTACTAATCTATGAATCTATGAATCTATGAATAAATGATGATAGTGGGACATACCCACAGCCATGCACACAGCACAAATAGACATACACACAGCAAAACTAGATACATAAAGCCTCCGGAGTGTACGAGTAGAGTGAGAGTACAGCAAGGATAGATGTCTGCCAAGCTATACAGCAAACGCCTGTAAAGGTGTGTAACATGGACGTTGCATGGACAATGTTGGGATTTGCAACATATCCCATTAGTATGTGAAAGCTATGCAAATATGCGATACATGAAACAGTCAGCTGTCCATGCAAGAGCAGAGTTATGGGCAGGAAAAAAAAAAATATATATATATATATATATATAGAGAGAGAGAGAGAGAGAGAGATACAGACATACACACACAGACACACACACACACACACACATGGCAGGGTTGTGAGCAGAACACGAATGTAACCACTGTACCACACAACAGCATTACGCAGTGACAGAACGTGCAACCATGAGTAGTAGATCACGGAAATCACACAGGCATACGTCTAGCCTGTAGACAGCGGCATCAAAGGCAAAGACACCACACAGATGTTATGGTGAGTGAATACTGTAAAAGCAATCTACTGTTGTCATACAGCTGGAAACACACACACACACTTGGCAGGGCTGGGAATCGAACTTACACATAAGTGCCCTATCACACTACAGCATGACACATTTACAGAACGCACTACCGAGAATACTAAACACAGCAGACCCACAGGCATTCTTCTAGGTGTGTGTCAACATCCACAAAGGCAAAGACG
This sequence comes from Protopterus annectens, assembly GCF_019279795.1. Taxonomy (NCBI): domain Eukaryota; kingdom Metazoa; phylum Chordata; order Ceratodontiformes; family Protopteridae; genus Protopterus; species Protopterus annectens. Next base: position 1,461,295,457 of record NC_056744.1, on the reverse strand, counting down.
TCAGCAGGATATATCTGTGGTGCGAAGCATCTAAAAGCATAACCTGAGTCTCCAGGCGGACGGGAGCATGCACACACACACACACTTGGCAGGGCTGGGAATCGAACTTACACCTAACTACCCTATCACACTACAGCATGACGCATTTACAGAACACGCTACCGAGATTACTAAACACAGCAGACCCACAAGCATTCTTCTAGGTCCGTGTCAACATCCGCAAAGGCAAAGACGTCAGCAGGATATATCTGTGGTGCGAAGCGTCTAAAAGCATAACCTGAGTCCCCAAGCAGACAGGAGCACACACACACACACACTTGGTAGGGCTGGGAATTGAACTTATACCTAACTACCCTATCACACTACAGCATGACGCATTTACAGAACGTGCTACCGAGATTACTAAACACAACAGTCCCACAGGCATTCTTCTAGGTGTATGTCAACATCTGCAAATGCCAGGACACCGGCAGGGATTGTATAGAGAGTGTACGATCAGACATAGTACTGTCCCACGGTAGACATATACAACCACACGGCAGTGGTGTACTCGGGGCAGCTATACATGTATGGAGCACTACAACAACAATACATAGACACAGTACGCACCACAGACAGTACACCCTTCCAGATAGTCACCCAGTGTGTACTAGGTAGGCATCCATCCTGATGTTGAAGACGGACATCCGTTGCCTGGATGACCACCATGGCAATATAGGATGTCAACGGCCATGCCCATGCACAGAGGGACATCACCGACACAAGGTGCCACTGGCCATGGCCACACACCTGGTAATATATGTCAGTTTGGACTGTACTGTGTGTCGATCTACACAATGGCGTACTGGGCATGCTCACACACTTAGCTGTTGCAAAGGGCTGTCTTGCATGCAGATGGAGTGTAAACACGGAAGGTCTCAGTTTGGACTGTACCGTGTGTCCATCTACACAACTGCGTACATGGACTGTACTGTGTGTTCATCTACAAAACAGCATACTGGGCATGCTCACACACTTAGCTGTTGAAAAAGGCCGTCTTGCATGCAGATGGAGTGTAAACACGGAAGGTCTCAGATTGGACTGTACCGTGTGTCCATCTACACAACTGCGTACATGGACTGTACTGTGTGTCCATCTACACAACAGCATACTGGGCATGCTCACACACTTAGCTGTTACAAAGGCCTGTCGTGCATGCAGATGGAGTATACACACAGAAGGGCACAGTACAGAAGGGCACAGTAAGGTATAACTGTCCTCACGCACAGGGCGGTCACACATGCAGTGACCTGTACACACACAGCTGCCATCACAGCTGTCACAGGTGCAGGTCACACACGTACACACTGCAGTGTACACTGTAGCTGTCAAGTCATCATCATGTCATCGGTGCAGCACTACACAGCCTTACAGTACCACAACACCATGTGACACATGACCACTGGGCTGCACAGAGGTGTACACCAGCTGTGCAGGGCACACATGTACCAACAGGGATCCAACAGGTGTTATGCATTGCAATGATACCAGTATGCATGAACAGGTCAGCTCAAGACATACCACGGCACTTACACAGCTGTGACACATGACTGTTGCTGTACACCAATGAACACATGTCTGGATATGTCATACATGTGATTGTGTGGATGTGTGCATGGACTGCACACACAACACATACATACATAGCCTTTGATGTACCTCATGCATAACAGTGGCCTAATCAATGCTACACACGCAAATGGAAGGTGGGTCCATGTCTGTTGAATGCTCACACTACAGGGGGTAGCAATGTTGACCGGGACACATACCCTTGTACTGGTCGCCTGTGACACCCATGATATCATACCACAGTCCATGTGTTATGTATGCCAACACACATGTCCAACAATAGCAATGCATACAAACATGGCAACAGGAGACACATGTGACATCTGTACTGTGCATGCAGCAACCATGCATGTGCAGTGGCCGATGTCGGTAACATAGTTGCACCTAACTACGACATGCAGTCGCAATGCAGACCCATCATTGACACCTGTATACGGTGACATACAAACAGCATGTATGGAGGGATGTGTGTACATAACGTGGTGAACCACCTCTGTAGATGTATGTGTGCAGGGGTGGCTCACAGTTGTGTCACACACGATCCTATCATGCCATGTGCAAACAGTACGCTATGTCGCTGTTACATGATGGTGCTGACATAATGCATACACAGCGGTCAGGTGTTACCAACTATATGTCACATGGCACCTGTAACACCTACAACCTCCTGTGTGCATATAGCAGCACATTTGCCAGATATAGTGTTGGTACATATAATGCAATCAATACCGCTGCATGTCTATCAAACGTGTCATCATATGGCAGGTGTATCATTCCCAGCACTGCCATGTGTGTCCGAATGTGTGACCAGAGATGTCACATATCGCGGGGAATATGTCCCAGTTGTTACACATCCCTGTACACCATTGTAGAGATCTGTACATACGTCAGTGTGGGAAGCATGATGTCGGTCGGTGTGGTGCATCACACATGTCGGCTGTCCGTATACACATGTGTGGTCACCACAGTGTGTGTGTGTCTGTATGTATGTCCGGTGCTTGGTGTGATGGTGTATGCTAATATACGGTGAGAAATGATCACTAACCCCACGTGGTGACTAACCCGTAATGGTGATGCAGTGCACTACCCTGTTGATGCCATAGGTCCCAGCCATACTGGCTACCTGTGCATGTTCCTTCTCTGTGACACGTTGTGTGGGTGCATAGCACTGTGAGGGTGATGACCACATAGGCAATGGTCCCCACCTGCACACTATGGGATGTGCGTTACAGTGGTGTACACCCCGTGAATGTGGCCATGTTCCCGTACTGTTACAGGGTCCTACTGCTGCACAGTGTGGCCTCCAGCTACCAAGTGACACCTCACATCATCATTGGCCAGACCGCTGTGTACAACCCCTGCACCATGTCACCATACCTGTAATGTGTCCTGCTATGTATGCCACGTCTCTGTCCAGTGTAGCCTGTGGCACTGACCACATGTGTCAGGTGCAGTATATGTGCGGACATCTGTGTCATGTTGGTGTTTCCAACAGTCAGGTTGAGGGTACATGTAGCATGCTGATATTGCCAGACGTGCCTGTGAGTAATCCACAGTTACACATGGGGGACTGCAAACACTGCTACCTGTAGGCACATGCAAGTACACCATAGGAGGGAACCAGGGTATCACAACCAACATGGTGCTACAGATGTAACCGAGACACATACCGTGAACACATCACAATGCATGCTGCACCTGCACTACATGGTATGACCGGTGCATGTCAACAGTACACAACCTATGTCACATACACATCTCTCAGTATTCACACACAACCACTGCAACATACACATCCCTCACTATGCATACACAGGTAATATTACATACACCTCTCACTATTCTGTTCACCCTGTGCATCAGAATATTTGTGCATAACCCTGCACCGATGGTGTGGATGACAGGGATGCGGCACAGACTTCATCATATGCACAGGGTGATATGTTTGCCAGGGGCATAGGCTGCACCAATGGATAACATCATGTGTGTGTGTAAGGGCCGGTGAGTTGATTGGACATGTCTGTTCAGAATGCATGTGGATGTTGTGGAGCCCTACAGTTGTGTTTGCTGTATGCGTGTATGTGTGTACACAGTTCTGCCATTTGTGAGGCCTACACGGGGTATAATTGACAGCCAGATTGTACAGAGCAGGTTGTACAGCTCACTGTGTCCTTCCATGGCCACATGACCTGTGCCTGCCTGGGGTTGCACGGGCACTACCAGGTGGAGGTACAGAGTGGCTACTGTCTGACGACACATGTCTGCTGGAACTGTGTCCCCACTGAGAACGTCCAGGGCCACATCCATGTGGCCTGCTGTGTCCTGGTGTTGACAGCGCAGCACCAGCTGCACTGCTACTGCTACTGGCACTATGGGAGTGGGCATGTGAGGTGGCACGCTCACGTCGACCTACATTAGGTGGTGTTGCTGGCCTACATCCATGTGGCCTACGCCTCACTCCTACTAGATGTTCCAGCACAGACAGCTCCCACTCGCAGATTGCCATGCCTTGGTCAAGGATTCTGACCATTTCACCCAATCGCCTATCCAGAACATTAGCAATCTGCTATTGAGCATTTGCCAATGCCTGGATGTTGTCATTTAGGGTATGGATAGCAGACCTCTGCAGCCTCTGCCCTTCTCTGTTCTGCTGTTCAGCATGTGCCTGTGCTGCCATTACAGTCTGGAACATGCATCTGGTGATAACAGCTGCTGTGCTCTGTCCTGCAGGTGCATGTCTGCCAAAGGTCCTCCTATGAGCAGCACCGGCCACATGCCTGTGTGGCACATCTGCAGTCATTACACTGACACCATGGTGTGTAGACACACCTTCTGTAGCCATCACATGTTCCTGTTCCATGCTAACAGACGCTGACTGTCCTTCCTCTATGGCCACTGGTGATGCGGTATGTGTTGGCAGCAGAACTGTGTGTGGCGAAGAGGGGGACATAGCTGGGATGGTAACCATTGGCACAGATTCAGCCCCTGACAACCCTGCCTGTACCTCATAGTATCTGTGGGGACACTAACATCAGATGAACCGCAGGAGGGTAACGCACCTACATCACCTGTGAATGCAAAGAAATACTGTAATGTACAATAGACACAGACACACACACACACACACACACACACACACACACACACACACACACACACACAGACACACACACACAGACACACACACACAGACACACACACACACACACACACACACACACACACACACACACACACACACACACACACACACACAGACACACACACACACAAACACAGACACACACACACACAAACACAGACACACACAAACACAGACACACACAGACACACCATGCATGTGATTTGTCAGATGGCATGCAGCATGCCTGTGATACAGCAAAGGGCATGCAGCTCAGACATTAATAGTGTTAGTAAGCATACTTCCCTGGGGTGCGCACTACAGCAAGCAGGTGTCATATCAGTAGCCATGCAGTTCACACAATCATGGTAGTATGCATGCATCCCCGTGATACACCATGTGGCCCAGAACAGGATAAAAGTACACATGGCTGACATGACCTTGACATGTAATCTGCTGACATGTGCATTAACATGCATACATGTCTGACACAATGGTGTCCGGACACATGTACAGCATCATAATGGGCTTCACATTGCAGTGTTGTGTGTATGCCCTACAGATAGAATGCATGTTTAGCAAATGTGCATGAGCATGGGAGGGTAGTGTGAGCCATCTACATTGCTATACAGTGTGAAGTACGGACACTGTGCCATTGCATGGCATCATGAGGCATCTATGTTGCTGCAGAATACATAATATGTACACATTGCATAGCCATAACTGCAACACAGTCGTGATGTTCAACAGATCGTATATGGTAGACTTAAGTGACACCTTCAGTAGCTGTGCACAGGCTTTTACGTTGTCCAGTGTACCACATCAACTGTATAATTGGTCAACTAAGGCTATAATTGGACCATGTGTGGACAATGTGCAACAGGGTGTATACACATCCCATGTACTGTGTGGCTACATGTCTCTGGCCATCCCCCATGGCCATGTGTGCACATGTGTTGGCCAATTGTGTGTGATGGCCATCTATCTCACATGTCTGTGTTGTCCCATATGACATACACCCATAGATGTCAGATATGTCACAATCCACAGCGCTATGCAGACAACGGGTTGTATGTTTGGTATGTGGGGTATAGGTCATGCGATAGTGTGACAATATTGCAGACAGAACACTACATGTCTGGGACATGTCAGGTGTCACATCACAATGTGTGCACCCAATGCAGGGGCATATGACACAATGGTGACACCTGTGGGCTGCCCATATCACAGCTCACTGTGTGGTACTGTGTGCGTACCACACATGTTGTTCCAATGCATACTACATATGCCTCCATTGTAGAACACCTCCACCTTTGTATGCACAGCTGACCACGCATGTCACAATGACAAGTACTGTGGTTTCAAGTCGGTGTATCATTTTGTTTGTATATATTGCACATAGGTGGCCTGTGTGAATGATGGGTGATGCGACCTGCATATCGTGACTGGAACAAACATCAGGTGTGCAAGTGTTAACTGGCCACATGGCAAATAGATCTACACTGTAACATGCCTGATACTGATGACAGTCTCACCTGCAGCGGACTCATGTCTGTGCGGCACACCAGAGGTACCTTTATAGGGGTGACACACCAGTATGAACATTATCCATGACTGTATGACAGCCACAGGTTGCACTGTGCATGTGAACACATTCACCTGTGTAATAGCATATAGTATGCACATGTGTGCATACACAGCGTAGCATACTGTAGTATGCAGCATGTGTGTCCACATACCTTGCATATGTTGTTACTTTACATAATGTACAGTGACACATGCAACTACATGGAATATAATAGCCATATGTGCAGTACCGACTTACCAGGCAACTCCAGGCTCACTGATTGGGAGACACCCACCTCCACGATGGCAGCTAGTGTTTCTGGATGCTGTTCCCTGTGTGTTCCCAAACTGGTCAGTAGCTCCTCGGTGTGTGTGAGTGGGGGCTGGGTTGGTGGCCCACCACCTGTTCCACCTTGTTCCCTGGCGATTGCAGTGGCACGCTGTTTTGCATGTCATATCAAGTCCATGCAGTGTCTGTGCACCTGCTGGTAGGTGCGGTTATGGCCACCCACATCGTTCACCCTCCTGCGTAGATCCTGCCACAGGTCATCCCGCTGCTGGGCATGCTGTGGCACATGGTTGAACAACAAGTCATAGTTGTCATGGAGCTGTGGGATGAGGACATCATCCTCCTGGCGGCTGTATGCTGGGAGGCGTGTGTGGGGCATTATCTGTAAGACATAATGATGGTGACATTTCACAGTTTCAGAGATGTACAGAGATACTGCTGCACATACATTTCTATGACATCTACTACATCTGCACAGTTATCTTTGCAAAGCATCATGACACTGACACGACTGACGTTATTGTGTCACACACATGTCACACCCATTATGCATTGGATATCATCACCATATATGTGTGTCACCTCATTACAGTGTTCATACTCCATGTAAATGCTGTCTTGCTGTGGGCATGTCTATTTACCTGCACTTGTGTTCTTACCTATCTGCACATGCCTGGATGTGTCCACGGTAATGCTGTTGATCTGGATGCTGTGTATATGTCACATATCAACACAGACACAGCCGTAATGGACTTGAGCAGTGACAATGCACACATACGCATGTACACCTGTACATGCATGTGTTTTGCCATATACATCTACACAGCACTGTACAACTGTTCAACATCCTGCCACGGATCGCCTGTATTGCACATGTGATAGACATGGGACAATGGCTAGTCAGACGACATTCACAGGGATGGTTATCAACCATAGCATGTGCGGGCATGGTTTCCAAGCTGTAACAGACAGCCATTATGCCACCGCAAGGTGCATCAGTGCCACATTACTGATCCAGTCAGTTGATAGTACATCTACCATGCGGCCATCACACCATGTATGACTGGGATGACATGTGCTGCTTTGATGGACAGGGTTGCATGGTATGGCGGGAGTATGTCACATATATGGCACAGGGATCTGTCCAGCCTGTGGCGATCCTAGTATTAGGACGGTGGCTGTCCATGACATATGTCTTATAGATCAGGATATGGACATGTAGCATGCCCATCATCATGGTGTAGCAAATGTCTTTCTGCAAGGTAGACAGCATGCTGCATAGTGGAGGTGAGGATTGTGAAGGCTGGTATCGCACATCCATGCATAGCCATTACCCCTTAAAGGTGGTATGTGATCCAATATTGGTCACCACAGTGCTGTATATGCCTGTCCAGTGATCTCCGTGCTCATGGATGGCACCCTGACATGACATGGGTACCTCATATGACTACCTAAGGGGCCTGGAGATGTCATCAAGTCAGAGGGTGCACTGCACAGCACCATCCCTTACACAGTGTCCATAATGTTGACCACAGCCTAGGTAGTAGTTTATGGGTACAGGGATGTTCACCTAGCGGTGACAATGCTGGTATCATCCATCAGACTGTGCACATATGTCACACACCTCACCCACACAGCCCATTCTGTATGTTGTTCACAACACTGACACAGCTATACTGATAGGTCATGGCCATTCACAGCCTTACATACACAGATGCCTTACATTTGTCTGTGTGGTATGGGCTACACTGAGGGTGGGGTACAACACATTAACCCTGTTCTACTGTAGCTGGCACTGGTGTGATGTGCACATGTCACTCTTGCACCTTTTGTAGTTGTGAGTCTGTCAACAGGCCACTGGTGGAACACTCCTGTGACATACAAAGGTATTTGTAATCAAATATCCGTGCTGTCTTGTGCATCTGTACTGCTAACATCTACAGTGATAATGGTTCATGGACATGCACACCATACTCAGCAGGGTTATAGTGCGGTGCCACCTAAAATGACTGTCATCACCACTTGTGGGTTGATATTATCCAACACCCTATCTGTATTGTATGGTCATGCTAGGCACTTGTTCAGAACTTGTGAGCAGGTCATGAGCTACTGATTACTATAGCATCCATTCCACACCATTTCCCACAGGTACACTGGCTGTCCTATACTTCCCAGCTTGCTTATGGTACAACAGCTGTTGTACACATGTAACGCACATATCCTGTGGGACATGGTTGTATATACAGGCATGTCCAACTGTCACGTACCAGTGCTACTGCCTGTCTATATGAGGGATATGTCGTACATGTGGCAATAGAGCAATTGTCTCATGTACACATTCAATGCTCACCTCCCAACATACAACACTACAGCCTGTGGGGGATGCACTTCTGCAGCTGTGCTGGGGGCATAGCTCTTAAGTGTACCTCATTACGAGGAACGTACCTCATTTGGGGTCTTAAAAGGTGCATGTTCCTCAAGGTTCCACATTGAAAGGGTCTGTCACACATTCATTGTTGGAAATTGTTTACCTGATAGCCATAGCTAAATAGATGGGAATCATATTAATTCATTAGAATATCTTTTTTATACGTAAAACCAGCCTATTTTAGCCATCATATGCCCTTCCTAGTTGAAGCTGTTAGTAAGCCAGTTGTAAGTGTTCCACATTTTGCCCATTTGTCACACATTATGAGTGCTAATGTTCCTCATTTTGGGGACAGGAGGTTGACAGCTATGGCTGGGGGTAATGCTGTCACCAACCCTGACTGCACCTGACAGTCATTTGGGGATGTGTAACATTTGCAACACACCCCACCCATCACATAGTCTCACATGATCTACACCACTGGCCACACCTACGAGGACAACTTGTGCAATACATCTCCATACTCAGTGTAGGCACCAGAGGTAGCCCCCATCATGGAAGACAACATCACCAGCTTATAGCCCACAGACTCATGTGTGCCCATCATATACAGCCAATAGGGAGTTATAACATTCACAACACACCAGTCATAGGTGACTCTGTAGGGAGTCACACTGCAGTTCCACACAGCAGGCTACACAATGCGATAGTCACTTACATCTTGCTGTCGGGTAACTGCTTCTGCAACATAACCTATGCACCCATGCCACACCTCACCAGGTATGATGTGACTGTCATTCTCCATGTTAATGTGACTGCCCTGTGATGCCACTTCACAGACTACGTGTGCAGGGACATGCAATAGCTCACCAGTCTTATAGCCCTGAGGGTGTGGGCCAAGCCCTGGGGAGCATTTTGCATTCATCCGGACATGATACCACTGTACAATGACCGACTGTGTCACTTCAACAGTTGCCTATGCTCCTATTGTCATTCCACAGGCATCTGGTATCTGTCCGCTTTGACTGACCTGGTCAAACACAATGCTGTGGCACAGATGACTTGCACCTGTCAGCCCTGGGAGTACAGCTCACATGTAAGGCTCTTGCTCCTTCTATACTGCCTGTCTTGCACAGTTTCCAATAACTGTCACCGGCAGAAGGGGAACTGGCAGGCACGACATGGGGTCATGTGACAAAATGCTTGCATCTTCCTCTGTGACGCACGCAGGCAAGGCACACCTTATAATGCACCACTCAAACATCTCTGCAGTGACTGGGACCTGCCTCTAGGCTCTGCAGAGCACACCTGCAATGACAGGTTATAGACAGACCATACCTTTCAGGCACATACCTGGACCGGCACACCCACAGCTGAGGGGTTCCCATATCCCACTATGTTTTGCACACATCCTGGCTAGTTACTTAGCACAATGCATCAGAGGTGCCCCATGTGCAACTAACTGTGTCCGGCACCGCTATACACATTGTAACAAGCTACACAGTCAACATCATACCCCACGGTTAACATACCTTCTTTGTTGGTATATTGGACAGTGGGCCTCAGACAGCTACTACTGATGTGTGACTGACACTACCCCACACTTAACTGGGATAGCCACTCATGTACCAACACATCCATGAGTCATAACCTCCGCTCTGCTGGATCAACCCATACACACCACCTCCAAGACCTACATTAACCTTGGCATGAACACTACCACCATGTGACTGGTGTTACACACCTGGGGTTATCCCCTCATTGGTGGATTCCGAACATATGCTAATCAACCTTGTTAGCCACATCCCAGCACCACACCCATCACAGCATACACAGTACATGAGTACTACAACACCTACTACAGACGTCTGCTGACAGCGGTTGTTAACGTCATGACACCCGTGCAGATGGACAATGCACATACAAATGCTGACACATACCCCAGTGCACTTCATTAGCATGTACACAACTGCATGGATCATGCTATTCCACACAGAGCCATGATGGTACACACCAGATAACAGACGCCACTCTGGTGGTCATGTTCCATGTACATATGATGTACAACAACAGGTGTAGGTTGTTGCACAGTGGTGTACATTCCCATGTGTGGGGTGGCTCACTGGTCAGCCGTGGTGGGGCCACAGGGTCCCTCATCACATACTCCAAGACTAGCTACGTGAACATGACTGCCACACATTCTGGGGTGTACCACCAGGCATTATGGTGGTATGTCAGTAGTCGATGGCAACACCCATATCTGCTGTCACATACAACAGTCACTCAGGAACATTACAGACCCAGGTGATGTTGGCAACATGCTGGAGGATGGATTCAATGCTAACATTACACCCTCTCACTCACTACAGGGCCACAATCCATACATGAACATTGTGGTGTCCCTGTGGTCACACCTACACAGTACTGACCTACACTCTATATGTCCTGGGACACTGGCCCCATGTCACCTTCCAACGTCCCAGGCTGTGATGTCCACCAACCTCTGAATGACATGTCTCCCCACTAGGCCACCATATTCAGTAATAGACTTGTTTCAGACATTGTAGCCCCTGAATGGCACACAGCAGCATTTATCACACTACACACAGGTGGCACCAAAATGCACAAGTAGGACTATAGTCCTACACACCTGACTGGACTGTTCTGCATGGCTATGGGGCACATCATCAAGGACGTCATTCACAGAGACATTGTTGGGCTCCCGTCCTTTGCTGCCACCCGGGTTGGGCTTGTTAGGGCCAGAGCATGGCCCCTACACATGGTGGACTCCTTTCATACAGTTACCAGGGCAGTTGCTAATGGTACGGGAGTCCACACATCCTACATTGTCCTCTCATTGCCTTTCAGCACCATTCTCTATTCTGGTATTGACAACATACACATCCACCTGCACATCGTACCCTATGTCTCAGGATGTTATGCAATGTGGCTCATGGACAGGACACACACAGTCAGGCCAGCATACCATAGTACCTACTACATGTCAGGTACATTTGGCATACCACAGACCTCAGTCATAGGGCCCCTCATGTTCAGTATATGCTTCCCTGCGGAACAGGCTAGCACAGGGGACTTTCCCTGCCTAGCCTTCAAACCCCTGCATACAAAGCACCATGATTGCTCCACCAGCTGATACTGACTCCATCCATATGGGTGTCGCTGTGACAGATACATGATATGACTATCATGGCATCAAGCTGCATGACACAAGGTGCATGCACATCACCTTTGCATTACATCATTCACCCACTGACTACCACATGGGTGGTAGTCCCCTACATACATATCACATTGTACATGTTTGCAGTACACACATATGTCACACCCACTCCTGTGGTTACCGTATTGCCACTGTGGCGTGGATATCCTTCTACATGGCCAAACCTATCTGTACTGGGTGTGTAGCTGGTACATAGGCACCCATTGTACCTCTGAACTTAAGACATCTACACACATTCAAGGGTACACCACCCGATTTAGGGTGTACCTTACACAACAGCTACAGCATTACATACCACAACATTAACACGCCATGACGTTTACTGAGCTCCGACAGTTTAAGTATGCGGCTGCACTATGGACACCACATCTGTACACATTTGCATACTACATACTCAGGGGTGACCTCTGCTGATCAGACAGGGCCCATGTCCACAACATTATTAATGGATATACTCCTCATATGAGACATAAGCAAAAGCCACTGTGAGCAACATGCTCATGGATATGTGCAAACACGCCACAATGAGTGGGATGTGCTTGAGGGTTACATTCCCAAACAGGACACTCACCATGCTTTGGAACATAAGTCCTATATACATCACGCAGGGACACTCAGTAGCACTGTTCATGTGATACCCCCCTTGGTGGTTGGGAGACACCTGTAGGCCTGGGATCACTGCAGTGGCTGTACTGTGCAGAGGTGCAGGTGACACATGGCTCTGCTGTTCACAGGACACTACCCTAGAGAGGTGCCACTAGTGTGAACACTGTAGTTGTGCTTACACATGGACTTGCCAGACTGCATAGTACCCCACTATGCACCTGTGAAGCTATTACATGTCCTTTGTGCATGGTTACTTGGTAGCCCTTCCATTTAGATTAGCTATCATGCTATTACAATGTCCCATGCCTACAAGCCATATGTATCCTGTTATTGTACATGCCAATAGACGATACCTGTGGTATGCATGATATGCCTGTTATGCTGTGTAGAATATCTGTCATATCTACCTACAATACTATACATTACACATATTTCACATATTATCCCATAATGCAAACCATACTTGCACAGCGTGACCACCTTAGATATGTCATTAACGTTATATGCCCATACACATGCGTGCTGTGACAGTATATCAACATATACTATCCCCTGCTATGGCACGTCCTTGTTGGACATACCCTACCACTGACGGCGGGTTGTATGGAATTGTTCTGTTTAACGCCCTCATGTAGCATCCCTTGTGGTGTCTGTGCTGTGTACCTTGTGTCCCACTGCTGGACGCACAGTTTCTACAAGCGTTAGTATGCTCAGCAGGACATTACTACATAAATACCTTTCCCCACTTTATGCATTGCGGACACGTTTAATTAATGCAAACCAGGCTATACATACAGTAAAACTAATTAATACAGATCATGCTATACATAACCTTACATATCGGGTGTTCTACATACCTTGTTATCGTTACTGCATTTCGTTTCTATCTCTCTCACAGTGTTTCAACTGGTATTCGGTATGAGCATACGGTTTGAATGTCTGCCAAGTCATCCTTATATACGTCGATACCTGTAACATGTGGATTCATCCCGCCAATTGGTGTTCTTGAGTGAGTAATTACTTGCATATCAGCTGTGCAGCTACTCCATTTGCCAATTACGTGGCAACAGGGGGTATAATTGAATTCACCACTTGGGCGTTGCCTATTTGCCCTACCTTCTGGGAGACGGTCTGTATTGTGTTTTGTTATGTGTAATTGCAACTCCTATGCATGGAGACAAGTATACTTTGGATTCATGTCCCCCGTGGATTGTGTGTGACAGGTAGTGTATTTGGTTCAACATGTGGGTGTACCTGTCATCCCAATGTCTGATAACGGAGTATTGCACACAAAACCTGTAACATGGCTGTTTGTTCCATTATACAACGCCTGCAATTTTGCATGACACCTTTAATTGTGTCTCTCACACGGTATGTTGAGGGTTCTGCAGTTGTAATTGACTGACTGGATGTTTGTGCTGCTATTACAGTCTGTATTTCTTTAGTTTCTAGTGTGGGGGATGTCGGTGGGTGTATGTAGCATATACAGGTTTGTGGGCCTTGCATTTCTACATAATCCGTATATATGTGTGTGGGCTCCGTCCCTAATTAGAGAGCTAACAGTTAGTAGACTTATGTTACGAGATTGTACGTTGGGCCATTGTTAATTGGTTTCTATATCGTCTGCAGGTGAGCTTGCTACTTGTATACCTCTGTAATTGCAGCAATATATCAAGGGATATGTGTAAGTGACAGCTATCCCTTGTATTTCTGTCCCAGATATTTTCAGTCATTGTGGTTGTGTTGTTAAAAGAGCCTGTTTGCCATGGGTTGCCACCTTTTCATATGGTCATTGTTGGACACTTGTGGGAAACACAGTGGTGTTTACAGGCCAACACATAGCCACGGTCAGTACACAGGTTAGCACATACTTTTATCCTCAATACATACCTATTGTGGGACTTTGGCTACTTATCATATTGCATGTAACATTTACGTTTCTTACATACAGGCATAACTATTAAATACGACTATTACATTATATATGGGACATATTTATGTCCTACCATCTCGGACATTTGCCCTTTGTACTGTTTTATGTCAGGACACACCTGC
>NC_056744.1:1461170603-1461275603 GCF_019279795.1 Protopterus annectens | reverse complement strand
ATGGGAGTTCACTGTGCTGGTGAAGAACAGTAGAGATGTTTTGGTGCTTTGTGAAGGACAAAAGCCATGTTGTGTACTAGATAATAGTTTTGTTTGAGGCGAAAGGACAGGAGTTGTTTATGGACACACCTTTCTAAAATTTTTGATAGTGGGGATAGTATGGCAATAGGGTGGTATTTGGTCAGTTCTGTAGAATTGCCACTTTTGTGGAGTGGAATAATGTGGTAAATTTTCCAGATATCTGGGACTATGTTTTCAGTTAGTGACCTGTTAATGAGGATGAATATTGGATAGGCTATGGCTGCTGCGGCTATTCTAAGAAAATCAGCTGGGAGTTTGCCTGCTGCTAGTGTAGTCAGTTTGAGTTTACAGAGCAGTTTTTTTATTATGACCATGGAGACAGGTTTGTAGGAGAAGGGGTTGTGACTATATTTTTGTAATTGGCAAATGGCTTTGGAGACAGGCATATGATTATTTTGTTTAGCTAGGTTTAGGATGGATTCAATAAAGAATTCATTGAACTGGGTAGCAATGCTTTCAGAGGTTCTGGATGTCCTAAGCGAGGGTGTTTTTGCTGTGCCGGCTGTGAGCATCTTTTTAATAGCTGTCCAAAATTTTTGAGGGCTGTTTTTATGATTATTTTGGATAGCTTGGTAGTACTGAATTTTGTTCAACTTGATTGTTTTTAACTTTATTTCTTAGTTCCCTATAGGTTTGTTTTAGATCCTGTGTTCTAAGCTTTAGCCACTTGGACCAGGCTTTTTCTCTGATTTTGATTAGTGGCTTAGTTTTGTTGTTAAGCCATGGGGCAATATTAGAGTTAACACAGATAGTTCTGGGTGGTGCATGTGCATTCAATATGTTTAAGAAGGTTGAGATTAAGTAATCTATGGCTTCATTCAAGTTAACAGTTTTTAGTAATTCCCAGTTACAGTTTTTCAGGCTGGATATAAAGTGTTCAGGTTTAAAGTTTATTTTTGGTTCTAATTAGGCGGGAGGTAGTTTTGGGTGGGTCGATGCATTTCCTTAATAAATATGTTGGCTGGTAATCACTTAGGGCATCTGGTTGGGATCCTGCATCATGTGAGAGGTTAGGTTTATTTGTTAGCATGCAGTCTAGTGTAGAGGATCTATTGGAGGTTTTGTTGATCCTACTAGGTACTTGTATGGTTTCAGTAAATCCATATAAATTGATGAAGTTAGATGGGTTGTGAGAATTGCAGGTTTGCCAATCTATGTTAAAATCACCCAAAATGCTAGTTTCCAGGGGGAGAGTGTTAGAGGCCCATTGTAGTAGGTTCTCTACTGTAGACATATTATCACCAGGAGGGATGTAGATACCAATGAAGTTAACATGCTTTTGAGGATTGATATTTAGTTTGGCTGCTAAAAGTTCAGCGTTGTTAAAGGTGGGAACAGTTATTGTAGAAGGCAGACTATCTAAGTGGTTTTTAAACAAGATTGCAATGCCACCCCCTTTTCTTTTTTTATGGTCTTTGCGTAAGATATTATAACCTGGGGCTAGTATCTCATTGTTACTAATGTGAGGTTTAACCCATGTCTCTGTTAATATGATAATGTCTGGTGAGTAATGGGCTAGATGGGCATGTAGTTCAGCTATCTTGTTTTGAAGGCTTCTAATGTTGATATTTAGCAGTAGTAGGTCTTGTGTTTTTTTCGGGAGAGGAATGGTGTTTGGGGGAGGTTAGTAGGTGATGTGGATGTTTGTGGACCTGGGTTGGGGTGAATATTGCCACTAACAGCTAGCTGTGAGTCAAAGTGAACGATGATTTCTATAAAGCATGTGATATTTCTATTATACTGGGTGGAACTTATGGGAGTCCTGGGTAGATGTATAAATCTAAATGGGGAGTATTGTATAACTGGGGTAGTAAACATAGAAGCAGATATGGGAAGTAGTAAGTTTTCATGTTATGGGGATGGTAGAGTGTAGTTCCTTGATTGTTTAGGGGTTGGAGCAGTTTGACATGGTAGGAGATAAGAAGGGATATTATAGTTAGGCATGTGAGGTATAGTGTGTTTAGCTGCAGCATTGTGGAATAGTGGAGGAGGCTGCAGAGGACACTTCAGCAGTGCTGCTGTGAACAAGGGTAGGTGTGGTAGCTTTTGCTGTAGTGTAAGTGGATTAGCTATGTTGTTATAACTGGATGTTATGGGGGGTGTGATCTGGATGATTTGTCACCTGTTGCAGGGGGTGTGTCCCTGTTAAGTATTAATGTAATTGATTCAGGAGTGAGACAACCCCAGTGACTAGACGTGAGCAATAAACACAATCAGTAAGGACTACAGGCAGGTAAGTAGTTAATGGTTCCTGCTTTAAGAACAAATTTGTGTTAGAATCCCTAGCTGCAGTTAAGGGAGGTCCAGTGAGTGAACCATTGCTACTTAGTTTCTAGTATTGTCAAAGAAGAGAGATATTTAAAACTTTACCTGTGCTCCTTAAACCACAAGGAAAAGAACCAAGAATAACAGGGGAAGTAGAAGTAAGCAGCCAAACTCCACAGGTATGAAAAGTAAAATTTATTGAGCACTTTTGTTTCCAAATACAAGACTTCTTCAGAATAAGTTACCCAATCACAAACTTCCCTATATATACATACACAACCTCCTGCACAAGAATTAATTGAACACTAATCAAGTCCCCACCCTTAATTAATACAAGTCACATAAAACAAAAATCTTTATTGAATCTCATGAAAACACTTCATAAAAACTAAAATGTATTCATGCTGATAACATTTAGACCTGAAGAATAATAATTTAGCCCATTGTATTCATGAAATAAAGCCCTTGTGTTGACATGCATTAAAACTACTAAATGCAAAAAGCAGATTTTAATTTCAGTAAAGCACAAAGTGTAATTCTATCAGAGTCCGGGATAGATGGAAGCATTCAGTCTAACCTGCCATTTCTTTCTAAAAAGTCAAGATAATCATCAGAGGGACCCCTCTTGATCCAAGGTCTACATTATCAATCAAACAAAACTTAAAAGTGTGGTTAGGATGGTCACTAATATGCCTGAACAAGACATTGTTTTCATTTTTGTTAAGAATGTCATAATCGTGCTGATACACTCTCTGCTTTATGGCCCTCTTGGTCTTACCCACATAGAACCCTTCACGCTGGCACATAGCAACATAAACTACCCCCTTAGAATAACAAAAATATTTTCTCCTTGGTTTTTATCACCCCAAAATGGGGAATTGTGACCTGATTTGCTTCCAGCATAAACTTATACTGAGAGCACCTACCGCATTTAAAACAACCACCTTCCATAAAAGGTGTATGAACACTTTCCAACATACCTTTAAATGAGGTCTCCTTCTTATATACAATAGTATGTGTGTCACCCAACACAGTAATTAACTTTTATTCAAGTGTAAATACATTCCAGTGTTTGAAAACAATGTTATGGATATCAAAAAAGTTTTTTTGTAAATGGTAACACTAAAGCCCTCTCAAAGCTGTTAGCCTTTTCAAGGGAAGCATTTTGCCCCATTCCATCTCTGTTACCCAAAAGAATACAGTAAACACCATCAGTTCTCTTGTTGACAACCTCGTCCATGATATTTTTGACAAATTGTTCAGGATAGCCCCTTTTTGTTTACATCCCCAATAATACCATACATTCATCAATAAATTTGTAATTTTCTGACATCATTCTAGCTAGTCTCACATATTGCCCTTTAACTAGGGCCTTCTCCTGATGTATGGGATCCTAACTGTCATAATGCAAAAGCATGTTCGAATATGTGGCCTTCCTATATAACACAGACATACACTTTTTGTTGTCATAGTCCTTTCTTAAAGTAACAACTAAATAATTAAGCCTAGTGTCATCAGTACTCATTGCGAATCTCAAGAATGAGGTAGTGTTATTAAGATATTCAAATCAGTAAGGACCACAGGCAGGTAAGTAGTTACAGGTTACTGCTTTAAGAAAAAATTGTGTGCTAGATTCCCTAGCTACAGTTAAGAGAGGTCCAGTGACTGAAGCACTGCTACTTAGTTTCTAGTATTGTCAAAGAAGAGAGATATTCAAAACTTTACCTGCACTCTGTATGAAAAATTCTCAGGAGGTTATTTTATGAATGGAGAGATTTCTAGGAGGTGTTTTGCTGCCACCTCATGGTCAAAATTGAGAAATGCAACTAAAACAAGAAGGGTGAGGAGCTGGTTATCTGTCATAGGTTCATAGGTTCATAGGTAGGTACTAGGCTATCGGCCCTGGGGCCTATACAAGCCCAGCCAAAAAGGTACCCTGGCTTTTGCCACCCAAGAAAATTATTTTCCTGTGCCACTGTCGAGCAGAGCCACAGAGGTGATCTCCGGGGTGAATTTCCTATTTCCCATCCAATCATCAAGATTTTTCTTGAAGAGTGCTAATGAGGAGCTTTGTTTGATATTGATAGGTAGTTTATTCCAGAGTATGGGAAGTCTCTGGGACAGGAATCTATCCCTCCGGCATGTTCTGTTTATTGTGGTGACAAGTGGTCCCTGTGAGTGTGCACACCTTTTACATTTGGGAAGAAGATTTGACCATTACAAGTACAGATAGTCTCTCTACTTTTTAGGGCAAAAATGCAGATTAACACCTACACTGCTTTAGTATGGATTTTTGGTCCTTTTCCCTGATTACAGGTCCTTTGATGTGTCTTGGAGTGAGCAGACAACAAAGGGTTTATAGACCCATTGGAGGGAGGTGGTGTACCCGCTGCATTTGGGACTGTACGGAGACTGCTGGTTTTTCAGCCCTTTTCCCTGATTAGAGGTCCTTTGTAGTGTCTTGTAGTGAGTGGACAGCAAAGGGTTTACTGACCCACTGAAGGTAGGGGGTGTACCAGCGGTTCTTGGGACTGTACAGAGAGGTGAGCACACACGCAGTGGGACAAGATGAACAGCTGCAAGGAGTGATCGTGAATTACATTATTTCACACACACACACACACACACACACACACACACACACACACATACATATATATCAACATGTATACCTGAATATATCTATCTATCTATCTATCTATCTATCTATCTGTCTCTCTCTCTCAATATATATATATATATATATATATATATATATATATATATATAGTGGATATAAAATTTTACACACCCCTGTTAAAATGCCAGGTTTTTGTGATATAAAAAAATGAGACCACAATAAATAATTTCAAAACTTTTGTCACCTTTAATGTGGCCTATAACCTGTACAATTCAATTGAAAAACAAACATCTGTTAGGGGGGGAAATATATAAAAAAATAAAAAACGTACAATAAGCTGGTTGCATAAGTGTGCACACCCTTAAATTAATACTTTGTTGAAGCACATTTTGATTTTAATTACAGCATTCAGTCTTCTTGGGTAGGAGTCTATCAGCATGGTACATCTTGACTTGGTAATATTTGCCGACTCTTCCTTGCAAAAGTGCCCCAAATCTGTCAGATTGTGAGGGCATCTCTTGTGCACAGCCCTCTTCAGGTCACCCCATAGAGCTTCTATTGGATTTAGGTCTGGGCTCTGGCTGGGCCATTCCAAAACTTTAATTTTTCTTCTGGTGAAGCCATTCTTTTGTTAATTTGGATGTATGCTTGGGGTAATTGTTGTGTTGAAAGTTGACATTTCTCTTTATCTCCAGCTTTCTTGCAGATGCCTGAAGGTTTTGGGCCAAAAGTGACTGGTATTTGGAATGGTTCATAATTTCCTCCACCTTGACTAATGCCCCAGGTCCAGCTGAAAAAAAGCAACCCCAAAGCATGATACTGCCAATACCATGCTTCACTGTGGGGATGGTGTTCTTTTGGTGATGTGAAGTGTTGTTTTTGCACCAAACGGACCTTTTGGAATTGTGGCCAAAAAGTTCAACCTTGGTCTCATCAGACCATAACACATTTTCCCACATGCATTTGGGAGACTTGATGTATTGTTTTGCAAATTTTAGTTGGGCCTGGATGTTTTTCTGTGTAAGAAAAGGCTTCCATCTTGCAACCCTACCCCATAGCTCAGACATATGGAGAATACAGGAGATTGTTGTCACAGGTAATATACAACCAGTACAGGCCAGAAATTCCTGCAGCTCCTTCAGTGTTGCTGTAGGTCTCTTGGCAGCCTCTCTGACCAGTTTTCATCTTGTCTTACCATCAATTTTGGAGGGATATCCAGTTCTTTGCAACATCACTGTTGTCCCATATTTTCTCCAATTTTTGATGACTATCTTCACTGTGTTCCATGGTATATCCCATGCTGTTGAAACTTTTTGTACCCTTTTCCTGACTGATACCTTTCAACAATGAGATCCTTTGATGCTTTGTAAACTCTCTGTGAAGCATGGCTTTTGCTGTAGCAGGCAACAGTAAATGTCAGGAAAATCCTACTATGACAGCTGAACTTTAATTGGAGTTAATCAGTCTCTTTAATTGATGGCAGGTGTGTACCCAAGAAGACAGAATGCTATAATTAAATCAAAAGTTGCTTCAACGAAGTATTAGTTTATGGGTGTGCACACTTATGCAACTAGCTTATTGTACATTTTTTATTTTTTATATTTTTCCCCTAACAGATTTATTTTTCAATTGAATTGTACAGGTTATAAGTCACATTAAAGGTGGGAAAAGTTTTGAAATGATTTATTGTGGTCTCATTTTTTTATATCACAAAAACCTGGCATTTTAATAGGGGTGTGTAAACTTTGTATATCCACTGTGTGTATATATATATATCTATATATCTATATATCTATGTATATATATATATAGGTTTATTTCAAAACATCGACTTACCACATCATCGAAGATGAAATTATCGAGACAACATTGTTGAATCTTCACAAAATTGAACTCACAGAACAATGAAAACTAACCTCAGGAAAAGCACCAGTTAGCCACCAGGACAAAACAACAAAGAAGAAAGGAACCCCCCCCCCACTAAACTTCAAGATCACACTACAGTGGAGAAAGGGCAGTGTTCACCATGGTGGCCAAGTGGTTCTTTTTTCGGGGTTAGTTTTTGCTGTTCCAGGTGTTTGATGTTGTGAAGATTCAGCGATGTCTTCTGAAGTGGGTTGATGATGTGGTAAGTGTATGTTTTGAAGTAGATCCATATATATAGTTCCAGCAGTTCAATATAATTAGATTTGATGAAGTGAGGTTCAATGAAATGGGATTCGATAAAGTAAGTATACAACATTTTGAAATAAATGTATATATTTACCGGGAAAGTCCAACTTGAAATAAAGCCAATTTTCATCAGTGGCCCAGGGAGAAATGCTCCAGACGCAGGTATTTCAAACATGGGAGGAAATCGAAGCACCTGAATGCAGGGAGGACATGCAGACTCTGCAATGAAGGCACTCCAGCTGAGAAGTGCACCACTGCGCTGTCTATATATATATATATATATATATATATATACACACACACACACACACACACACACACACACACACACACACACACACACACACACACACACACACACACATACGCATGCACCAAATCTGAAATCACTCAACAGTGGGGGCAAAAGGGTAAGATCTCTCATCTTCACTCTCTGTTCATCTCATACCATTTGAAATTGTCAAAAAACCTACATCTTCAATTGCAGCATTCCTGCTCTCTGTGTGATGACTTAATTTATCAGGTGAAAAAAGAAATGCCTGAGGAACCACCCATTAAAGAAGATAATCAGTTAAGTAGGGATTAAAGAAAGCACAGAAAGAATGACAAGTCAGGTCAGAGGACAACAGTTGAGATAATGACAGAGGAATGACAGTGATGAGACTTGAAAGAAGTCACACAGGAAGGTATCAGGTGATGGTAGAAAGGAGACAATTACAGCATATAACATAGTAAATGTGACAGCACTCAGGCATGATATTGTGTTACTGAGATCTAAAGGAAAACACAACATTGCTCCTCCCTGGTGTTATGTACAGAGGAGTTTTCCTAATTACATTTCGCAGTATGAAGTTCAATACATGAGTGAGGGCATTGAGCCATACAGGCAATAAGAAGGGTTTTGGTTCAAATAAAGGTGTGAATTGGAGTACTTAGATAGGGAAAGGTCACACACTGTCTTAAGGAACACTATTAAATGAAAGATGTTTTGATGATTCTACTCAAACAAATCAGGAAAAAGAAAATTGACTTGCAAGAGGTCATGAGTGTGTGTGTGTGTGTGTGTGTGTGTGTGTGTGTGTGTGTGTGTGTGTGTGTGTGTGTGTGTGTCTAACAACATCTAAGGAACTGACCCACTTCAAATATTGCTGCTTCATCTCTCCTTTTTATTTAGAAGAGAACTGTAGCATTATTCTTTTGGAAAAGGAAAATAAATACATAAACATTTTTCAGTTGTCTACACAGAGTTCCCATCAACAATAAAGATATTACCACTTTGACGTAAACAATTGTTTTTCCTACACCAGCAGCTGCATTGTTGCAGTCTGTTTTGAAAGCAGATGTGCATGGCTCTTTTGTACTTTGTTTAATATTTTGTCTGTTCTTCAATTTGAGTTTGAATGTTGGTATCCCACAATTCCATCAGAGTGGACAGGGTTATATAATTGTGTATGCGCATTTTATGTTAATCAGCGTCAAGATTTTTGGCCAGTTGTATTTACTTTTCATGGGCCTTTGTCCAGATTTTTGATGTTTCCATGTTGAGAGGTATGAATCAAACCCAGGTTATCTGGCTAAACAATTCTGTTCACTGTTTCTTTCCTTGATCTTTTCAAGCACTTTAAGCTATATTAAGGGTGTAAGCCTTTTCATTCACCATGCTCACATTTGTGGCATTTTAATTCAGTTATGCTGCATGCACTGATCATGGTTCTCTTTAAGATGGTAAACCTTATTTGCTACATGCTTTTGTTCACTGTTCACAGCATTTCATAAAAAAAAAATGAAAAAAATAAAAATACACTATAGAGATACTGATCTTTGCATAACAATAATTTCTGGCACACAAGTAGCTGTTCACATTTTAACAGTACCACAGCTATTGCATCACACTTCCAGTTCTGCTGCATTTCACTTCCCAAAGGCATAGTATTATTCTTAAACAGGAAGCTCCCATAAAATTGAAATTAAAGTGTTACTCTAAAACTGACAATTTATTCTAGCCTCAGTGCAGGGCTTTGCATAATACAATCCTGTGGTGGAACCTTAAAACTCTACTGTTTATATATTTGCTTCCTTGCTCATATTAATATTTCCAGAGACAGTACAGCAGAGAACACTCTTAATGAGCATTTCTTAAGCAGATATTCTCAAGCAAGTTGTTTTCCAGGTTTTACCAAAAGCCAGTAACGTTTTTGGTAAAACCTGGAAAACATCTTGCTTGAGAATATCTGCTTAAGGAATGCTAATTTGGTGCAGTGGCTAGGGTTGTCACCTCACAGCAAGAGGTTTGCCTGTTTGATTCTCTGCTGAAGTGCCTTCTGTGTGGAGTCTGCATCTCCTCCCTGTGGTTGAGTGATGTTTAAAGACTTGCAGGTAGGTGCGTGTGTGAATGGGTGTGTCTTCTTTGAAGGTTGGGCAGTGGGCTGGTAACTCGGCACTGTAAAAATCCACTGCCAATCATTAGAGGACCGGGGTTCCGCTGTGGCAACCCCTAACTGGGAAAAGCCAAAAGACTAAGACCAAAAGCCAGTAAGGTACACTACAGCAATCACAGACCTGTCTTTGCCTAAATCCGTGACAAAGCTGTAAGTAACCTAATGCTGCAGAAGTGTCAAAGAAAAGGATTTATTTATAACTCACCAGAAATGATTCGAGCACCAAGCAGGTCTGTGTGTGTCTATAAAGTTACCTTTCACTCCCTTAAGTCATGTCTGTTGCAGTCTGACACCATTTCCTTATCTTTCTCTCTTGGTTTGTAGTATAGTTCAGCTACAATGTGTTGTTAATTTTGTAGCTCCCTCTTTGCCTGCTCCGCCTTGCTCACTCTCTCTCTTTTTGCACACACACACACACAGTCTGTTTCTCTCTCACTTGTACTAGACACAGATAGTGCGCTGTTAAAAGTGTTACAGCTGTGTAGGCAGGCACTCCAATGCATACACATTTTTTTATAAATTCTTTGTCACTTACTTGGAGGTTGAGTGACTCGAGCTGCAGGAGAAAGTACATTTTCGCATCCTTTCTGACACAGATGGGTGGGTACACTGCCAGACTCTCCTGAAGAAGATTCAGAAGGCAGGGAAGTGGAACTGAAATTGCATGTGCAGTTTAGTGCACAGGCAAGCTCCTCCACTCACTGCTGCTGGTATTACTACTACGAGTTATTGAATGAGAAGTACTTAACTGTCCACATTTTTCGACTCCGAGTTGAAACTCGAGACCAAGATGAGTTTCCACACTTTCTGATGTTTGATGGAGTCATGGAGTTGTCTGACCGAGTCCGATAGGATACAGTCTGCCTCATGAAGCTGATGTCATCATGCACACCCCACATGTTTATGGCGTTGCAGGATATGCTGGTGATGCTGGTGACACAGCAAGAACCGTAAACTTGGACAAAAAAAAAAATGGAAAAAAAAATCAGGAATTGAGGGGGGCACTCAGAGTTCATGGCACCCCATTATTTTGCCCTGAAAACTGGTAAATACCAGGGAATTCAGTACAGTTGGGAAGTATGGCCAGCAGGTTTGCAATATACCAAAAAAAAAAATCAGAAAAAATACAACAAAACTAAGAATAAACCAAATGGAGGGGTCCAGCCACAAGTTGACAATAATTTACTGAATAATAAACCAAGATATGAGCACTTTCATCTCAGCAGTGAGACTTCTTCAGATGATAAATACATATGCATCACATTCTTAAATAAATAAATTATGTACACTGTCAAAGTGTGGCTGGACCCCTCCATTTGGTTTATTCTTAGGTTTGCAATATACACAGGTTTTGTATATTTAGCACCATTATTAGCTACAAGTTCAGTGCAAATCTGGGCCTTACCTTTGAGTTTACAGATGTAATTAAAGAATGCCTTGTGGTTATCCTTAGTTAGGGAAGTTAATTTGGATTCATAGTTAGCTTTAGGGGGCTTTGCTAGGAATCCTATTTGCTTGTTTAAGTTGAGGAGGGAGAGTTTCCATTTTGAGTTTGTTCTTTCCTACTTTTAGACAGGAATTTCTTTTTCCTGTTGTATAACTTATTCATGGCAGTTGTCTACAAGGCAAGTTTGTTTTTCCTTGAAGATCTTGCTTTGGTTCTATCAGGTACAGCAGAGTTAATACAATTGTACAGGTGCTCGTATAAAGCATTGGTGTATAACTCAGCATAGGTGTCTGTTCTATCAGTGGGGGAGGGGCTATGATTTTATTTATGCTGTTACGTAAGAGGTTGTAATTGGCCTTGGAGAAGTTTTTTAGTCTAGTTGTTGCTAAGGCAGGGTATTCTGCTTTAGTTACTTCTAGCAAGACTGATTTGTGGTCAGATCTCACCAGGGATGGCCACACACTGGGAGTGGTGCAGAGGTCACCCATGTTGGTGAGCACCAGATCCAGGATGTTTGAGCCCCTTGTGGGTGTGTCAAACAGCTAGTCCAGGGCACTGGACATGGCAGTAAAAAATATGTTTTTGCTAGAAATTTCTATTTTATTACCTTTTTTCAAGTTATTTGATTCTTTAATTATTTTCAGAAGTTGTGTACAGTCAGATTTTTGAAATTTTTGAAATACAGCATTTAACGTTTGTTTTAAATAATGGCATTTTTTTTCTCATTATATCTTATACATTTAGATAAAGGAGCTCATTAAAGGTGGTTTTGCAATGTTTCTGGTAGATCTATATATATTTTTAGTTCATTTTGTTACTTTGTTTCACCTTATCCTTTTTCTCAGTTACGTCAGCTCTAACCCACTCTGTGGCTAGGAAGCTCTGGACAAAGCCACAGCCCTAGAGAGATTCCTAAAGCAGGTCTTCACCCATCTGCAGACTGTCCCCTGGCTTACATAACGTGTGCTTCCTACACCACTAGTAACTGTGTCTGGACAATCTTCTGCTGTTCCAACAGGTGTCACCAGTACATAAGACCATTTGCCTCCCTCACCCAGGACAGGTGAGTTGGTGAAAATGTCTTTCTTGTGTTTTCCCTACCTTACCTCTCCAGTGCCTATGCCACAGCCTGAACTTAGGCACCATGTGTATATGCCTCTCAACTGTCCAGATTTTTGCAGAATGTCCAAATTATTGACAAATATTTTTGGTCTGTTCCTCATAAAATTTGAGGTTTTCATAGAAAAATCACTGAGGATTAAAGTCACTAAAGAATGAAAAAAGTTTGAGTTTCAGACTTTAAACCCTTCAGAAAATGCATGCTAATGCAAATGTTGTTATCCTATCAAGTTTCTAAGTTTATAGGAGCAATATTTTAAAAAAGTCCCTATTTTTAGATCTTTGCCCCCCCCCCCTATTATTTGTGGCATTGTCCAGATTTCTTCTAAGAGGTTGAGAGGTATGTATGCAAAAAACATGACTTTATCCTTCTATGCCATAGGGCTGGGATAGATGTTGATATTTTTGACCATCAATTTCAGTCATGCGAGCTGCATTTTATTATTTGCTGATGTGTGCATGTGTTTTATTTATTATACATTATTATTCCTTTTGTTGAACAGGTACAAGGAATAGCCAAATAATGCAGTCTCAGCAATGACTTAGAAACAAATGAACAAATATTGTAGATGGTAAAGTACAGATATACAATTAGATACATGACTAACTCTACTTTCAGTTGTATCCCAGTGTGAATATTTTCTTTTGTGGATGGTGAGCTAAGTTTTTCAAGTATCTAAACTGACAGTTGCTGCAAACTTAGAGTGAAATAAATAAAAAGTTACTAAGTAATTTTCAAATTGAAGCACACAGAAATGCCACGGCTGTGTGGCTGTCTTTAGCAAATGGAATGCAGGGTTCCTGTAATAATACGTGAGCTTCTTAAATGTTGAGGAAATTTACAGTAAGGATTCATGGGTTCATGATATCATTATTTCATAGACCTGCATTAAAAGTGACCATTGGACAGTTTATGTACATAGCCTAGTAGAATCATGATATAGTAGCCATGCCTGCAGAAGAGAGCTAAACCACATACCTCAGGGATAAACCTGCAATTTGCAATTCCCCATCCACTTGCCCTGTGTGAATTTAACACTAACTAGGGTACTCCTTTGATAGATGTTCAGAAGGAGTCTGTTTTAAGGAACAGGGGTCCCTTAGGGTGGGCCAGATAATGATCCTGTCAGCAGGTCCTAAATATGTTCTGATAAAGATTAAGACCTTCGATGGTGGTGTTTATGGCATCACTGGTTTAGTGGAGATGGAGAAATTCTTTTACAGCATAAAAGTTCAGGCAGAGATCGCCATGCCAAAGCCTTTATTAGATGGATTATAATGAGATGGATTATAGTCTGCCCTGGTAGCTTAGGGACCCTAGTCCAATAATTTCCTTTTTTTAATTTCTCCAAGTCTTTTGGGTTTCTATTACCATGACGGGAATGGACTCCATTCTTAAGTCAAAGTATGATTAAAGTTCATGAAATTAGTATTGTTTCAATCTTTGATGTCATTCAGAAGTGATCTTCGCAGCACCCGTAATGTGACCAGTAATGACTCCTTCTGCAATTTGTATGGAGTTACATGTATTAGTTCATAGGTTCATAGGTGTTTACTAGGCTAATGACCACAAGGACCTTTTTAAGCTTAGCCATGCATCTCAAATCTCTGACAAGCTCTGATAACCTTGATAAGTGTAAGCGTGGGCTGGGAAATGAACCATTTACAGGTTACCTGTGTCTATTACAGACATAGCTGCCATACCAGTGATTAATTTCTGGTTTCCCATCCAATTGTCCAAGTTGCACCTGAATTGGGATAGGGAGGAACTCTGCTTCACATGGATGGGGAGCCTGTTCCATAGACGGGGTAGTCTCTTGCATACATACCTATCTCTCCAGCAGATCATATTTATATCACACGCAAGGTTTAAGACTTTAGAATGGGTAATTCTGGTGCTGTTTGTTGTGTGGATATGCAGGAGGTCCATCAGAGTGGACTCTTGCCCTGTATGCCAGACATAGATCTCCCCTCAAAAGCCTGTAGGAGACAGAATAAAGGGATAGGGCTTTGAGGCAATCTGCATAGGACTTATTACTTATGCCCTGTATTCTTTTAGTGAGGAACCTCTGTAGTCATTCCAGTTTTTGGATATGCCTGGTTAGGTACATAGCAAAGGGGGAATTGTACTCAATGATAGGCCTGATGAATGCCAAATATAGTGGAACAATGACTTCCTTGGACTTGATGTCATACCTTTGTTTATAAGTTGCATAACATAGAATGATTTCCTCACCACTGTAGACACATGATGATCAAACGCTTGATTTCTATCTATGTGTGTCCCTAAGTCCCTGACTACTGGGTCAGCTCTAAGGGGTGTGTTGTCAATATAATAGTTACCAGGGATGGATGATTTCCCAAAGGATACTATTATGCATTTCCTGGCATTTAGTTTTAGTCCAAGTTTTAGTCCATGGCTCTGACACCAGTTGTTTGTCTGTGTTAGGCCCTCCTGCAAAACATTTGTGTCAGCGTGAGATTCAATGACAGCTCTTAATTTGCAATCATCTGCAAATTTAGTCAGACAGAGACCACTGACATTGGCCTTGACTTTTTAGAATTAGATGCCAAAAGGAGCCATCCACAGACTGATCTCTGAGAGACTCCACTTGTGACTGGCCTCTCTGTAGAGGTGGACTCCCCAATTCTAACTTCCTGGGTCCTGTCTGTGAGCTAGTTGGCTATCCACTGGGTGACACCAAAGTCTGTACCTACCCTCTTGAGTTTGTCAACAATGCCTGAGTGGAGTATTTTGTCAAATGCCTTGTCCAGGTCAAGGTAGGCAGTGTAAATGATTTTTCTCTCATCCATTGCTTTGGTGACCTTCTCAAAGAAGTCCACCAGGTTGAGGAGGCATGATCTGCCCTTGACAAAACCAAACTGGGTTGGATCCAGTGTCTGGAGGTTTACTATATCTCTATTGATCATCTCCATAATAATTCTTTCCATGAATATAAGAGTAGTGAGACCTATGGGTCTGTAGTTTCCAGGGTCTGTAGATGGCCCACCTTTGTGCAAAGGGATGATGGTTGTAGATTCTTTTTTATAAGACCCGTTGTTCCTACTAATATTGGAACTGTCTGTGTATCTTTCTTCCACACTGCTCTCATTTCTGCCTGCAAGTCCTGATATTTTATGACTTTGTGTCTTTCTGTACACAAGACACTGTAGTCACTGGGTGTAGCCATTTCAATGATCAGTGCTACTTTTGTCTTCTTTTCATGGACCACTATATCTGGTTTTCTTGCATCTATCTTTTGAACTGTTGGTAATGGGTGATCCCATGTAATGTAGACTTCATCATTTTTTGTAATGCTTTGTGGCTCATGTTTACAGTGTTTTTCAGACACTTCAATACCATAATGTTTGCACAATCCCCAGTACAACAGTCTCACCACATTATTGTGCCTTTCAGTATACAGTTCTTCTGAAGTTAGTATGTCACAACCAACAGTGAGGTGTGCGACTGTTTCCAGTTCTGTTTTACAAAACCTACATTTGTCTGTTTCTCCCACATGTTCAATGGAATTTGTAAACTGTGTGTGTAGCCCACTATCTTGGGCATCCAATATTAACCTTTCATCTTTTGGTTTGAATTTGCCTGTCCGTAGCCATTCTTGTGTTCAATCCTGATCAACATGATCTTCTTCCAGAAGTTTTCTATACTTGTAACTATATTTATGCATTTTCCACATTTCTTACCTTCCCATCTGATCCTTCACCTTATATTCTTTCTTTTGTTTTTGACACATTCAGTTGCTGTCTGATTTTTATTTACTTCTGGTTTGATTTACATTCCTGCTTGATGTTGATATGCTTCTGCTAGACTAAGCAGGGAAGTCATCTTAGATTTATTCTCCTCATATTTCAAAACTTTCATTACATTTGGGTCCTGTGAGGTCAGCAGATATGTGTGCAGTTTCATGACTGCAGATCTATACATGTAATTAATTTCAAGGAGGCCCATACCTCCGTCGGAATGGGGAATATGTAATCTTGGTATGCACTGATATTTATAAATCATTTGGTGAGCGTGAAGCATCCTTCTTGTTTTCCTTTCTAATCTATCCAACACGTTTTATGGCAAGTCAGTCACTCCAAAATTGTAAGTCAGGACAGGAAGAGCAAATTGGTTTATAGTTTGAATTTTGTTCCTAGATGACAATGCTGTTTTCAGGATTAATTTAAGTCTTCTAAAATATTCCTTACTAAGTTGTATTCACATTTCTTCATGTTTTATTGCTGATCCTTCATCAGTTCCCAAATATGTATACACTCCCTTTTTGTTCAAGTTCTTTTATATCACATTCTTGTCCCAAACTGATGTTTTCTTGATACTGCAGTTTTCCTGCTTTGAAGGTTACTTTTGCATACTTATCAAGAACAAATGACATTTTTTTATCATCTGAAAAAGTTTTGACTACTTGCAGTCGTGCTTTCAGTTCCTCATCTGATGTGCTATACAGTTTTAAATAATTGACAAAGAGAAGATGAGAAGTCTTTACACTTTGTTGGTTTCTAGGAGCCAAATTATGGCAATGACCTAAGCTGTTAAATAGACAGCTTAATGGATTAAGGGCAAGGCAGAATAGCAGCAGTGACAGAGAGTTGCCCTGGAATATCCCCCTTTGGATTTTTATCCCTGGAATAATAATTTGTCCTTTATCATGGCTTAATTGCAAAGTGGTCTGCACTGTTTCATGGTCACTGTAATGTAGTTAATCAGTGTAGGCTGTATCTTATATATTTTTATGCACTCTTTTATCCATGAATGTGGGATACTATCAAAAGCTTTTTTGTTGTCAATCCATGCCATAATTAGATTCTTCCCCTTTTTACAGTTCTTCACTATGACTTTATTTAGCAACAGAGGATCCTTTGTTCCATATGACTTTCTTTTATTGCCCTTTTGTTCTATTGCCATGACTGAGTTTTCTTTTAAATGACAACAAACTCTGCTGGAATCAATTCCGGTGTATAATTTGCATGCCATTGGAAGGCACGTTGTTGGTCTATAATTTTTAGGGCAGCTTGCAGGTTCACTTGGGGTACTCCTTTGCTGGATGCTCAGAAGGAGTCTGTTTCAGGGAACACAGGTCCCTTGGGGTTGGCCAGATAATGATCCTGTTAGCAGGTCCTGAATATGTTCTGATAAAGGTTAAGACCTTTGATGGTGGTATTCATAGCATCATTGGTTTATTGTTGATGGAGAAATTCCATAAAGACAGGGTCTTTTACAGCACAAAAGTTCAGGGAGATATCTCCATGCCAAAGATATAGTAGATGGAGTATAATGAGAGGGATTATAGTCTGTCCTGGTAGCTTAGGTACCTTAGTCAAATAATTTCCTTTGTTAGAAATCTCTGATGTCTCTGTAGTTAGACAAGGTGTTTGGAGAGATACATGCTGAAGGAGGCTTTATATTCAAAGTCTGGTCTAGTGAGGAATATACAAAGAGAAGCAAAGACATATCTGACCCTACAGGAGATGCTTGTAGTAGTTAACACTGAGGTATAGAAAGATTATGTCACCATGAAGCAAATGTTAGTCTTTGTTGACAAATGTACCCACATCTCTGATGATTGTCACAGTTTTCGAGAGGGTGCCCTTTATCTGGTATGACCTAAGGCCATTTAACTTCCAAAATATAACAATACTCTATTATTTATCATTGAATTTTGCCCCATGTCCATTACACCAGCCATTGTCTGGTCAAGTCCTTGCTGGTGTGGGAATGTCAGTATTGGAGTTCATAATAGTATTCAGTCAATAGCCATCAACAAACTTAGTAAGGCACAGCCATTGATCTTATAGGTGCATAGTTCATAGGCATTTACTTGGCTATTGACTGGTGAGGATCTTAAGAAGCCTAAACTTAGAGCCTTATAGCAATTATTATCTGTTATATGAATATCCATAGATGGGTTGAACAAGTATATGTTGGAGTAATTACATGTTTCTCGTATCCATGAAGGTTAGTGACGTTAAACTGTAGGCAGATGTCCAGTGACCCATTCATTCATTCAAATTATGTTTGAATAGAGTAAGAGTACTCCTCTGCCTCATGTGGAATGGAAGACAGTTCCATAGGAGTGCTATTCACATTAATGCATACCTGTCCCTCCAGCATGTTAGATTATCTTTGCAAAAAAGAGTTAGGTCCCTTAACTGGGTGTTTATCAGAACAATGGAGTTGCAAATGTGTAATAGATTTGAGAGATTAAGGTCTGTTGAGGCTCTGCACATAAGGCAGAGGTCACCTCTCAATAGGCTTATGCATTTACGTTAGAAAAGTTGATGCCAGAGGAGAGAGCCTAGGCCTGAACCCTGTGTGCCAGTTTTTTTTTTTTTTTTTTTTTTTTTGCATGGAGGAAATACTTGTTAACTGTGTGTGTTCTATCGAGACAGCTAGCTAGCCAATGAGTAACACAGGAGAACATGTTTATTTGGGTGACCTTGTTGATAATGCCGTTTGAGTAATGGTGTAAAAGGCCTTGACCAAATTAAGGTAAGCAGTCTGGATGGAGAGACTGACATGAAGAGCCTCAGTGACCCTTTGAAAAAAAATCATCTAGATGGAACAGCTGTGATCTGCCTTTCACAAAACCAAACTGATGTGGTCAAGAGATTGTTTATGAGTCATTAAAGGCATATTGTATGACCTTACAATGATACTATTAAGAGGTGTGGGTCTACATTTACCAGTATCAGTGGTACCACTATGGCAGCTCTCCAAGTCTTGAGGACATAATCACCAGAAAGACTAATGTTGGGTAGGTTCATAAAGCATGGAACTAAGCTATATTTTGCACTTGCCATTAATCAGGTGTGGATGTTATCAGTATCTCTCAGGAGTCATGGAGCTACTGGTTTTAGTTTAGGACAGTGCAGAGAGGTTCTGTTCTTGTGAGATTCGGGGAGGAAGATTAGTTATGGTGACAATGGTATTATATATCAGCAGGGATGCTGGCCATAGCTTCAGAGTCACAATAGGTGCTACAATTTAATGCATGAATTTCCTAATATGACTAAAGAAGACCTGGAGATCATCTTTAGCGACAGTGTCAACCTTAATGTCAAATCTAGTTTTATACTGTTTAATGGTGCTCTTAAGGCTTTTTTTAGACAAAAATAGAAGTCCACATGCAAGTGAAGTGAATGGCTGTAGAATATATCACTCTCTGTCTTCAAAGAATTGGTTCCTTGTTCCAAACCACGATAAGAACACCAACACGAACAATTCCAGTAAAAAAGATTTATTGTATGCTAGCACTGTCAGTAAGCGCTTTCACCTCCACGGCTTTATCAAACTACAAAGTGCATAGTCAGTAAAAACATTTAAATACAATGAAATCAAACCCAATAGGTTCAAATTAAAACAACTAGAAATGACATCATTAAATGAGGCACACCTTTCCTAAGTTAACCCTTAGTGGTGAGCATATACTATGGTCTAAAAATCCTCTTCCTCTTAAGGGCAGGTTTCACTTGCACCTTGTCATTAATGCCAGGGATTTTATCTGCCTGAGCCTAATAATCCATTTAAGTTCACATTCTAAAAGGCAAGTATCTACATCCCTCCCTAATATTGGTCTTTAATTGTTGCAGTACACTAAATACAAACTCATGCTCAGCTCCCATTATTTTAATATGTTTGCTAATGCATTACTGTCAGATCCAGTTCTGACTGCATATAAATGTTCACGTATCGTTCCTGAGCTGCCTACAGGTCTTCCCAACGTAGAAGCTGTACAGGAAGCATACGGGCCAAATAAACTACATATGTACTAATACAACTTGTATCTGCGGTGAACACATACACTACTTTCGTTAATGGGTGTTGAAAGTCTTTCCTGTCATCTATAAAATGACACTGATTACAATTATTACAAGGGACCGTGTTACGTTGTTCCCTCACCATCATATTCCTAGTTAGTGGTCTATTACACAGCTTACTTTTCAAGTTCTGTTTATTCTTATATGTAAACCGTGGACCTTCTCCCACCAACTTACTCAGACTTTCATCTAAATTCAACACCTGCCAATGCTGTCTAACGATGTCTGTGATCTTGTTTACATCCCTGGTATAAAATAATGGAAACCTTAAGACATCCTGTGCTAACGGATGGCATAACCTAATATCCTCTTTTCTTGCTGAGAAGTAAGGTTTGCTGAACCTTCTCTTATTGCATCCACTTCCATCATATGTTTCATTATATCCTTCGGATCATACCCCTCTCAATTAACCTATTCTTAAGGCCGTACTTCCAATTCATACCCTAGGCTGGGGTTCAACCTAGATGCCCTCATGGACTGACCTCTCATGATATTAGCAAATACATAATTTGGGTGCATTGAACGTCTGTGTAAAGGCTATTCCTAAAACAGGATTTCCTATATATAGACGTATTCAAAAGTCCACTTGGTAACCTAGTAATGTTTACATCTAAGAATGGAAGCTCATCTCTGGAATAGTTCAAAACGAACTTCAAATAACCACTAACCTCATTGCTCTTATCAACAAACATTGTTTGAGATACCTCATCACCTTTCCATATAAAGAAAAGTAGTCCTGAAGCGTCTATAATACCCCACTTTCTCTACAAACAAATCCATCTTGAACAACACCTCTTCTTCCCATTCTGCCATTACTATATTGGCGTAGCTATTGGCACATGAAGTGCCCATAGCTACGCCATCTTTTTGCAGATACAACTCTTCACCAAAAAGAAAGACATAGAACAATCTCCAGAAATAAAGTTAGTATTTCTATAAATGTCTCTTCAAAATCACCATTCCTCCTTATATAGTTCTGACACCTAATAATCCCTTCAATAGTAGGGATAACTGTGAAGAGGCTAACTACATCCAAAGTCACTAAGATATACTCCTCATGATCATGTAGCTCTCTTGTATATTCATATAGTTCTATCAAGAATTGTTTACTATCCTTCAAAACATACTTATTCTTCTCAACCAAAGGCCTCAGGAAATACTCCACTAGGATGGAAAAAGGTTCCGTAAACCATCCCTGTCCTGCCACAGGGGACGGAACAAGAGGAAAGGTTCAGGAGGGGAGCATACAGGACCTACCCTCAAGAGGATGTGGGAAAGGGTAGGGGGTCCCTAGTAATTAACCTCTCGAAGCGTGATCTCACTAGGTATGAAGAAGAGGTGTTAGATAGAGGCTTGAGTTTCATACCAACCAGAGACAGTGACATAACTGATTCGATAATAGACCTTAAATTATTTTTAAGGAAAGTACAGTTAAGAATGGACTATGGAGGGAATAATGAGAGGCTGGAAGGGATAGATAGATTTCGTCCCAACAGCTTGTATATACCCCTTTGCATCCGTTGTTAGAAACCTTTATAAGTTGGTGGAGAATGATTTGCACATGTATTACAATGATATGAAAAAGGGAATGAATAAAAATGTTAAGTATAACCTTACTTATATGCAAAGGAAGGCCCTGAATGCTTTAATGGAAGATAGTAACATTGTCATTAGACCCTCAGATAAGGGAGGACCGGTAGTGGTCCTAGATAAGGAGGAGTATATACGTAGTATGACTAGTTTGTTGGACGATGAGGATTCTATACTAAGATAAGTCTGAAAGAGGTTGGTATGAAGCTATTCCAAGTGTTTGATGTGTTGGATGATTTATATCAGAGTAAGATGATCCCTGATTCGTTGTTTAACTATTTGAAGGTTAGGAACCCTAAGATACCAGAAATAAAAGGCCTCCCCAAGGTACATAAGTCAATTAGCCATCCACCCATGCGCCCGATAGTGGCAGGACAGGGATGGTTTACGGAACCTTTTTCCATCCTAGTGGAGTATTTCCTGAGGCCTTTGGTTGAGAAGAATAAGTATATTTTGAAGGATAGTAAACAATTCTTGATAGAACTATATGAATATACAAGAGAGCTACATGATCATGAGGAGTATATCTTAGTGACTTTGGATGTAGTTAGCCTCTTCACAGTTATCCCTAATATTGAAGGGATTATTAGGTGTCAGAACTATATAAGGAGGAATGGTGATTTTGAAGAGACATTTATAGAAATACTAACTTTATTTCTGGAGATAGTATTGGAGAACAATGTCTTTCTTTTGGTGAAGAGTTGTATCTGCAAAAAGATGGCGTAGCTATGGGCACTTCATGTGCCAATAGCTACGCCAATATAGTAATGGCAGAATGGGAAGAAGAGGTGTTGTTCAAGATGGATTTGTTTGTAGAGAAAGTGGGGTATTATAGACATTTCGTGGACGACCTTTTCTTTATATGGAAAGGTGATGAGGTATCTCTAACAATGTTTGTTGATAAGATCAATGAGGTTAGTGGTTATTTGAAGTTCGTTTTGAACTATTCCAGAGATGAGCTTCCATTCTTAGATGTAAACATTACTAGGTTACCAAGTGGACTTTTGAATACGTCTATATATAGGAAATCCTGTTTTAGGAATAGCCTTTTACACAGACGTTCAATGCACCCAAATTATGTATTTGCTAATATCATGAGAGGTCAGTCCATGAGGGCATCTAGGTTGAACCCCAGCCCCCTAGGGTATGAATTGGAAGTACGAAGCCTTAAGAATAGGTTAATTGAGAGGGGGTATGATCCGAAGGATATAATGAAACATATGATGGAAGTGGATGCAATAAGAGAAGGTTCAGCGAAACCTTACTTCTCAGCAAGAAAAGAGGATATTAGGTTATGCCATCCGTTAGCACAGGATGTCTTAAGGTTTCCATTATTTTATACCAGGGATGTAAACAAGATCACAGACATCGTTAGACAGCATTGGCAGGTGTTGAATTTAGATGAAAGTCTGAGTAAGTTGGTGGGAGAAGGTCCACGGTTTACATATAAGAATAAACAGAACTTGAAAAGTAAGCTGTGTAATAGACCACTAACTAGGAATATGATGGTGAGGGAACAACGTAACACGGTCCCTTGTAATAATTGTAATCAGTGTCATTTTATAGATGACAGGAAAGACTTTCAACACCCATTAACGAAAGTAGTGTATGTGTTCACCACAGATACAAGTTGTATTAGTACATATGTAGTTTATTTGGCCCGCTATGCTTCCTGTACAGCGTTCTATGTTGGGAAGACCTGTAGGCAGCTCAGGGAACGATATCGTGAACATTTATATGCAGTCAGAACTGGATCTGACAGTAATGCATTAGCGAAACATATTAAAATAATGGGAGCTGAGCATGAGTTTGTATTTAGTGTACTGCAACAATTAAAGACCAATATTAGGGAGGGATGTAGATACTTGCCTTTTAGAATGTGAACTTAAATGGATTATTAGGCTCAGGGCAGATAAAATCCCTGGCATTAATGACAAGGTGCAAGTGAAACCTGCCCTTAAGAGGAAGAGGATTTTAGACCATAGTATATGCTCACCACTAAGGGTTAACTTAGGAAAGGTGTGCCCTCATTTAATGATGTCATTTCTAGTTGTTTTAATTTGAACCTATTGGGTTTGATTTCATTGTATTTAAATGTTTTTACTGACTATGCACTTTGTAGTTTGATAAAGCCGTGGAGGTGAAAGCGCTTACTGACAGTGCTAGCATACAATAAATCTTTTTTACTGGAATTGTTCGTGTTGGTGTTCTTATCGTGGTTTGGAACAAGGAACCAATTCTTTGAAGACTGAGAGTGATATATTCTACAGCCATTCACTTCACTTGCATGTGGACTTCTATTTTTGACTTTTTATTTCAAGTTGCAGTGAAGTTAATCTGTTTGGTGGTTTGTGTTGGCTTTTTTTTAGACAAGTTTAAATCCTTTTTATATGATGAGGAGACGGAAGATATTTTGTAAATAGGTAGTAGTTAGTAGTTTCATTAGCTATTTATAAAGTTTGTTGATGTGACAATTCCACCATATAAGTTAATTTTTGAAACTACTGTTATAGTTTTAATATATGTAAACAGATGTTTTAATACAGTTATATAGAAGTGGAATTTGGAGGCATATACAGTGGCATTGACACTGGTACTGGAATCATTTAAGATGGAGTCCTATTTGACGTGTCTCATAGTGTCAGAAAATGATATCTACTTGGCTTTTAATAGTCTATAAATATAGTTGGGTTCTTGGGGTCCATCCTGCTGGTGCTAAGGAACAAGATAACATGATGGCTGGACTTCTGGACTTCACAAAGGAGGTATAGGCAGGCATATATTGGTAAGGATAAGATCAAGAAGATCTGCACCTCTACTGGGGAGGACAACTGTTTGGTCTACAGAAATGACCTTCATAAAATTAAGAAGTCTTTGTACTTATTTATTATTTTCTGTATACATTTTCCAGTTAATGGATGAGTAGCTAAAGTTACACATAAATAATTTATGTTTGGTAGTTATTTTTGATTGGAAATGGAAACAGTTGATCTGCTGTGGCGACCCCTAATGGGAGCAGCTGAAAGAAGAAGAAGAAGTTATTTTTGATTGGGCTTAATTTTACTTTAAGTTCAACACAGTATTTGGGAGTAGACCTGTAATCAGCACTTATATGAGAGCTGGATTTAATGAATGTCACTAGGACCTTAGGAGTTCTAAGTTATCATTTTGGATTGGACCTGAGATGCTGCAGTTATGCATTAGCAGGCTATACGCTGCAGTTCCCAGACGGCCTGGATACATGAGTGGCAGTATATCCTTGTATAGGGAGAATACTATAAATACACTGGAATACTGTTTTGGCAATTTCCCAGATGTGAGCAAGGCCTTGGTCTATGTCCTTTTATTTTTCAGACTTATAACATTAAGCAGTGCTTCCTTAATGTTGGCCAAAATGGAATGTTAGGATGTTGAGAAATTTTACCATGCCTAAAAATGGCATTATGGGGCAGAAAATGTTTTAGCCATACACTGGAAAGAAACACACTGTTCCTAGCAAAGTAAGATTACTGTCTACTATTGCACCTCGCCCTCCTCCATATTAAGTCCCACTGGAATGACACTAGTTAGTCAGTGAGTTGTGTTAAAGTAGTCTTGTAGTAGCTTTATCTTTTTTCTTTCTCCCTTTCCTTGTCTTGATGCTCCTCTAAACAAGCATCCAGAACTTATCGGCTTCCACCTAATCTCTAACCAAGAGAAGCAGTGTCACTAGCACCAACTAATTCAGGACAATTCAACAGATCACACAAGAAACAACATCGTACAGAAGTCTCATGTCAGGTGTTGCACAGGTCTGGCTGTATCTTTCTCTCTCCTTTCCTTCTCCTTCTGGACGCACAGTCATGTGTGGGCCCAGGTTCAGTACATTACAACATGAAATTGCACAAACCCATATTTAAACTTGAAAAATGTCCAGCCAAAACTGAAAGAACCAATTAGTGATAGACACTGAGCAACCCCTCTTCTCTGTGACTATGCAGGATTTTCTGGCGCCGGAACCTTCTCTCACCAACTGCAAGTGATTCCAGAGAGTATAGGCAGTCCCACAGGCACAGCTTGAGTCTGGTAGCTACTTTTTCTCTCCCCTACCTCTCCTTCTCATGGAAGAGCTGATATGTGCAATCCAGTGATCAGAAGAATAGTAACTAAACATGAAAACATCGTGGCATACAATATCATCACCAAAAAGTCATCAACTAAAAACATCAACATGAATATTGAAAATAAAATACTTTGTAAGGGTGTTTAACCCTAGCACACAACTTGAGGGGAACTGTGTCCCCAAAACCCTCGTTACTTCTTCTTTCGGCTTTTCCTGGTTAGGGGTCGCCACAGCGGATCACCCGTCTGCTCATGAAACCCTTGTTACTATATAGATATTTCTATGTTTGTTCAACACAGGGTGAATGGAGAAAGCTTCAAGATTTCTAATGTTCCATGATCACAGTATGAGTACAGCAACAATGTCTGACAAAATGGCTTTCATCCTGAGGAAAAAAGCCAATCTATTTACTTTCAGGCCCATTCAATATGAAATATATTTCTACATATTCAGTTTGAAATTCAGTTTCAGTTTTATTGATTTGTTTATTTAGTAAGTTACATAGTTAGTTAGTTAGTTAGCTTATTAGTGGGGTAGGTGAGGTGATCCAGAGAGCTTTCGGCTACAATCCAATATGATTCAAGTTACAATGTAGAGCACCCAGGAAGTAAAGAAACAGATTTATGTTTGTTTGCATGTATATGTGAATATTTTGTTTTATTTTGTTTTGTTTGCCATGATGTCCAACTTAGTTTTAGTGTGTTATCAGTGGAAGCTGGGGAGAAAAAGTTCAGTATGAAAACAAACAGTGAAATTTTATAAACATAAACTGAAAATGGCATGATATAAATACAATATCGCAGACAAATTTAATATAATAACACAGGTCTTACACTTAATAAAACGATGCTTTATGCAATTACTTGCTACTAAATATATGTGGCCATAGTGTGTAATATAAGAAAATGAGATACTTACTAATTGGTTATCCAGTAACTGCGGTGGTGGTGCTGCTGTAGCAACATCAACTAATTGGTTATCCAGTATTATTCATCACTATTCAAGGAGAATGTTGTAGCAGCACTACCCACCTTGCACTGATGCTCTCAGTTGTGCTGCTTTGCTGTTTAGAGATCCATATTCATGTATAATCCAACAAGGGAATGTAATTTTCCTAGGACTTGCATTACTGTGAATTGCTGCACTGTTGCAGTTGAAAAACTGGGCAGTGAAGCAACCTAACTGCTAAGAAAGCACCAAAAGGCTGTGACAACCCCCACTCCACCCCCACAAATACATACTAGCCATTCACACATGGGCTATGGACCTGCTCACACACTGCCCCATGAGTTACACACATAGTTGCTCACAGATATACAAATGCATACGTTTCCATTCACTCACACTATAATGTATCTATTTTGATGGTCTGTGTTGGGTAAACTGTCATTGTTTCACCCTGTGTAGATTGCCATCATTGTGTGTACAACAAGATTTCTGTGTGCACACACAGACCTTTGGAGCACTGCCCTTTACAGCCATGTATAAGATGGACGTCTATGTACCCATATTAATTTAGACTGTGTTTCAGGAAGTGTATCAAAGTCATTTTTATAGGCTACATCTCCACAATCTCCCATTAACATACTGCCTTGCACTACTGGATATTGCAAAGAACTTTGCTGCATTACTGTACGTCACGCCATCTATGAATAACAAAATACCTCTTGCAATATGCATTCCAGCCACTGTGCTTGAGTCAGCTGTGTGGGTTAGCATCAAACTTAATAAAACACATAATATACTTTTTTGAATAAGCAGTTTATGATAGTTATGAGCAGTGTGATATGACCATGTATATGAACCCAAATTAGCAGGAATTGAATGCCATTAGCTGTAATGAGTAAACATGAATGATATTTTCATTATGTATGTATTTACAGTGTGCATTTAGGAATCATAGGAAGTTCAAGGCTATTGAGTCTTACTACCATTACACCTTGCCAGTTCCCTCCCCAGACTGTACTTCCTTTCTCTAGGAGGGCTATGCCAATCATGCCCAGGGTGACTTTATAAATACCTATCCAGGTCCCGTTCGAAGGAAGATAATGCATTACACTGCTTTATTTGCAGGCGGAGTCTATTCAAGAGGTGTGGGAGATGGTAGTAACAACTATATCTCTCCATCTTGTTTTATTGATCTACTGTTCCAGGTTTAGATCTCTTGTTCTAGTATTTGTGGAACTGTTTGATTTGTGAAGGTGCAAGAGATCCTGAACTACTGGGTCCCTGATTACTCGAAAGGCAAGGCATATGTCTCTTCTGAGGACATTATAAGACCAGAAAAGAGGAACAGTGCTTCTAGTCGTATCTGGTAGCTTAGAA
The DNA here is from genome assembly GCF_019279795.1 of Protopterus annectens. Lineage (NCBI taxonomy): Eukaryota > Metazoa > Chordata > Ceratodontiformes > Protopteridae > Protopterus > Protopterus annectens. Next base: position 1,461,247,605 of record NC_056744.1, on the reverse strand, counting down.
ATACTAAGCCTATGATCTTCTTTTTAGGAACCCCTGTGGTTTTTCCAATTGTTTGATATGTCTGGTGAGGTACATCCCAGAGGAAGCATTGTACTCTATAACTTATCATTGCTGAATACAAGGGGACAATAACCTCTTTAGACCTGGATGGTATTCCCTTAGTGATTAGCTATGCCATACAGAAAGGCTTCTAAGAACTGCTGTTACATGGTGGTTAAAGCAGAGGGAATTGTCACCTGAGGTTCCCAGGTGTATACCTACATTTTCATTTTCATTTAGAAGTGGGGTACTGTCAACCCTACGTGTTAGGAGGATGGTTGTTTGCCAGATGCAGCAATGTTGTATTTTTTATCATTTAGTTTAAGCCCATTTTCAACACATCAGTCATTTATAATTATAACTTTCTGCTGGAGTGCTTCTGTGTCAGAAGGGGATTTAACAAGGACCACCAGTTTGCAGTCATCCACAAAACTGATTAACCATAGGTCTTGGTTTTTAGTATGTAGGTCCGAGAAGTGATTATAACACACAAGTGATATTAGCCCTGAACCCTATGAGACAATGGTGGTAGTCTTCATGTTCTATGGGTCTGCATCAGTCACCCATCCCATGTACGTTTTGTCTTTTAGCCAAATTGTCATCCATCTTATCACATAGGGATCGATTTAGCTTGTTTATTTTGCTAGCATGGGTGATGGTGTCAAATGCCTTGGCCAAATCAAGGTAAGCTTTGTATACTGTGTGACCACTTCAGCAGCTTGCCTTTTACCTTCTCAAACAAGTTAACCAGGTTCAGTAGACAGGATGTACATTTTACAAAACCGGATTATTGCAGATCTAGAATGATGATGATTTTTATTGTCAATTTTAATCAAATATGTTTTAATGTGTTTGATGACTTTACAAATGAGTCCCACCAGGATTATGAGCCTACAGCCTTCTGAGGTCACTAAAAGGGCCACTTGTAAGGAGTGGCATTACCAGTGCTTTATGCCATAATTCTGAAACTGAGCATATAGCCAGGCTCAGGTTGAATAGCTTATGTAGAGGTTACACCAGGGTATGTGTTTGGTACTATTTATCAAACAGTTGGGTATGTTATCTGGTCTCATGGAGGAAGTATTCTTAGTCTTAGACAGCATTTTCAGATCATGATCTTTAGTGGTGAATGTTGGGGGGGTGGGGGTGAGAGCTATAGGGATTGTACTGCTTTTGTCTCAGGAGTGAAAATTGTACTAAAATTCTTTGCTAGGATACTGGCAATGTCCACTTGATCAGAGTAGGTTTTGTTATTTACTATTAGTTCTGCACATTGCTGAATATAGTTTATTAGTATTCTATCATAACTAAAGAAGGATTTATAATTGTCCTTGGTTTCAGGTACAAGCCAAAGTCAATGGGCTGACTTAGTGGGTCTAATAGTCTTTTTAAAAATCTTAGTCAAATCCTTAATATTTTCCTTGACGTGGGGATCTTCTGAACTGCATTGTAGTCTATTGATTTTATTTCCTTTTATTGGAGATTTTTTTATGATAGTAGATACTCTGCTTTTAAACTTCCTATTATACTTGGATCAAGAAGGGACTGATGATGCTACACATTTATTTATGTGGGTGTAAAACTCCTTGGCAAATCTGTCTACCGAGGCAATATCTGTGTGATGCTGTTATAAGAGAGTTTCAATACATCTTTACAGAATTTGAAGAGATTATAGTATTTGACATTTTTGAATTCCAGTATATTAGTTTCAGGGGTTTGACCTTATTGTCAGACATGGTCACAGAGACGGTTACTAGAGGAGTTGTGCATGATGAAGTTCTGTTTGTACGTACCAGGTCGGGTCTTGAACATTATGTCCTACAGTTGGCTTATTAGCAATCCAGTCCATTGAATTGAATTTATTAGCTCTGAGATCATCTGAGGATCATTTGTTGGTGGTGAAGGTACTCCAGTCAGTTGATGATGGGTAAGTAAGTCCCCCAGAATGATGGAGTTCTAATTAATGGAGAGCTCATCCATAATGTTGAGGAACCTGAAATGGTCTTCTAGGGTCATGAAATGGGACCTATAACAAGCAATAAACTGATTTTGTTTAATGTGGTTTGGAGTTTATTAACTTCTACTTCTAGGACTCTGGTAATCTGTCTAAAGATGATATGGTCCCTGATAAATATGAATATGCCATCACATTTACCATTCGGTCTGAAGGCATGGTAGGTACTAATCCTGGTTATACAGGGGGTGCTTTCTGGGTATTTAATCCATGTTTCAGTAATTATACATATATGGGTGCCTTCCCAATGCAGTAGTGCCTCAAGGTTGGGCAGCTTCTTGTTAAGACTTCTGTCATTGAGCTGAGCCATCTTAATTTGATCCTATTTTGATATGATATATTTTCTACATTAAATGTTTGTTCTGGTTTGTTAAATTGTTGAGTATTCAGCTTTATATAATGCTTTATTTTGAATCATGTTGCATTACAACTGCAAATACTAGTGAAGAGGAATTGTGTATATTATCCTTCATAACATTTGCAAGTAGCTTAACATACAGAGTGCTGACTTAGTTTCTTTTTTGAAACTATGAACTCTTTCCAGGCCTACAAATACAGGTGTAGATTTGCAACAGATCTGTCCAACACAGTTATTGAAAATTGTATTGACAGATGAGTTATTTTCCCTGGTGGTTTTAATAATTAAGTTATATAATGTGAATACATTTAGTACAGGGTGGCAAAATTCCAGTGGTTGAGATGGCACATATTTAGGGAAGAGGTATGGAAATTTGTTGTCAGTGGCCAGATGAAACTATTGCACTTCGTATGTGAAAATTTATTGGAGTTCACCAGCATTCTGAAGTGGTGATTATGTATGAAGCTTTTTGCCTTCTGATTTCTGTCTATGAGACATTTATATGGTCTGCTTCTCCTTTCAGGCCAGGTTTTTAGTTTGCTGATGCCATGAAGAAATTTCATAAGTCATTTATATTTATTGTTCCTCTACTTCCCCTTGATTTTAAATATTTGTACTTGTCCTTTAGGAAGAGGATTATAGAATAAGCAAATTTAAAAGATTTTCTTAGCATTTGTGAGAAACAAATAGCAAACCATCCACTCAAGGCCAAGTCATCAAGGAACGTATTCTCCAGGATGGCTGTCAGATATTTTAAGCAGATAGTTAAAGTTTTCAACCACTCTCTCTCTATTTTGACCCCTGCTGCAGGATTAGCCATCTGTTGATACAGATGCCGCTCCTTTGAATTAATGATCTCCTCCTTAACCTAACCAGCTTTCTCTGTGAACTGGGTCTGCCAGTTTGTGGAATTACCCACTACTGAGGGAGATGGGGAAAGATTGAATCATATAAGTGCAGCATTATCCACCCTCATAGTAGGTTTTATTTGTAAGCTGTATGAATTTTTTCCATGAAGAATGGAGTTTGCTATATCATGTTACCAGACATGATATGCCAATACTCCCACTCCTCTGCATATGAGAGACCCTGTATTATTCTGAATCTTCAACGCAGAGCACTTCAATCTCAGGAAATCCCATCCTCCAAGGTATATGAGCTGACTGTTTGTGATTAAGTCCTCCACCCCTGCAAGCTTTTCATCTTCCAAAGTGACTGTCCTGGGCAAAAGGAAAAGTCCTGGGAAGCCATCATCTGAGAACCAGCCACCAACAGCATCTGCACCAACAGGTGTAATCATGGCTTCTTATATCATTCCAATATAAAAGGATATGAGTATAGTCAGTAATAGCAGGGTCAAGCTCTACACAATCTGTCATTATCTCAGGGCCACTGGTAAGAAGCCAGTCTAAGACTGTGTCACTGAAGCTGTGCAAATTTGGACAAGTCAGTACTTTGATAAACTGAATGAGACCAAACGAGGATAGGACAATTTCAAATGTCCTTTAGTTACTTGTTTGGCATCTTCTATGACAGAAAAAAAAACTTTTTCTAAGTTTTGTCAAGTTGCAGAAAACAGACATCTAAACATGTTAGTAGTGAGACCTGGAGAGGTATAAACTTTGATCACAACTATTCTCAGTAAGGTTTTACAGGCATAGAGGCAATAATGATCATTTATCTTCTGACCAACTCAAAGCTGGCTAACCAGAAGTCTATCTTAGCCACTATCCCTATCTTCCTCTTTATTAAGTCCCACTTAGTAAGTCTGAAACACTGTAATTTTATACTGCTGATAGTCTGGTCATTTTCAAAGTAGGCAGCTCTCCAAAACCTTGCAACAGTTATATAGCTCTTTAAAAGTGCAAAACCTATGCACTCATTCAGAGAAAAAGACACACACACCCACCCACACACACACACACACACACACACACACACACACACACACACACACACACACACACACACACACACACAAAACACTCTCATATCTTACTTAGCAATAATTAATTTCCCACTTTTAATTCAAAAGCAAAAACAAAAACTTAGCACTGCACTGAAAGAACCATAACTGAAGGGGCAAATAATGTTTCATAAACCCATCAACAGTTAAACTGCAGTGGTGGTGCTGCGGTAGTGTTGTCGACTCACAGTAAGACGTTGTTCTGTTCGATTCTCAGCAAAAGCGTCTTCTGTGTGGAGACATGCGTGAATAGGCGTACCTTCGTTGAAGGTTGTGCGTCAGAGCTGGCAACTTGGCACGTGAAAATCTACTGCCAATCATTAGCGGACCAGAGTTCCGCTGTGGTGACCCCTAACCCCTAAAGCTGAAAGACACAACAAACCCATCAACAGTTAAAGCTTTGCTCTACAGAGGAAATATTCTTAAAATTGTTTTGGCAGTTTGGAATACCCATCGAGTACAGAGAACCATTCCTTCAGTGGAAAGCTCTTTTCACAATACACCTACAGTCTCAATCAAAATGTTAACTCTGTCCAGTCAGGATAATATATAAAGGCCTTAGGTACAACTCCACTCAACAACCCTGTGACACCATACAGAAAAAAATATGCGACAACATTCAAGTAAGTTTTTAATTTAACTACATATCTTTACTAACCTTAGCTTTTACCTAGTATTCCAGTTATAAATTCTCCCCGGGATTCATGAACCTTGCGCCAGGCGCACGCATAGCATAGGCGTTACAATGCCAAATATGGCCGCCGAGCGATTCAGGTACGATCCAATCCTACGTGCACTACCGGCGTGCGCCGGATCTGCGCCGCCTCCGGCATAGGTATGCTAAACACCCCATGTGCGGTGTTGCACCATGCAAATGAAGGCATATAGCGATCCACGAAGTGTTGCAGGAGTAGCATAAGGCCACGGCAATGTAAACCAAAAAAAAACGGTTTACATTTTCCCAAACATAACATAGGAGTAACGGAAGGCTGTCAGCGTCAGGTATCACACTGTTGCCAGATGCCAATGGCGAAAGGCACAGAGAATGTCAAAAGAAAACATGCACAACATGTAAATAATAACATAAATGGTATGTCCACAGAAACTCACAGCACAACCCCAGGACATGTCTGTGGAAGGTGCAAAACAATGAAATAATATGACAATGTTATAAAACAGCAGCGTAATACACATCAGCTTCACAGCCACAATACACCATGGTATGCATGGACAGCCACAACCACGGTGCAAGGGTTGCCAAGGACTCGCGGCAGTGTTCGGTGTGGTAACTATGAATTAGTAGTCAATGCCATGCAAATGAGGCAGATAATACTGAATCACAAAACCCCTGCCGGCGTAAGGCTGTACCAAACGGCGCAGCAGTAATATACCGAGGAGTGGTTCAGAGGGAATACATGTCACCTGCAGAGGGGTGTGCCACTGTAGGAGGAAGCACATTGGAGCTCAGCAAACCTGGGCTGTACATTGCACATCACAGCTGCAGGACCGGCGTGTGGGGAAATAGTTGAGCTGAGAGCACACAATGCGGGCAGAGGTGCATGTGCACGAGGATGACTACGTTCCCTTAACCCAGTCATGTGACGCTCACCCCGCAAATAACAATGGAAACAGGAAGGTGATGTTGAGAATATGAGGAAATGCGGAAGCAGTGTAATTGGAGTAGTATTGAGCAATCAACACTAATCAACCCACGAAGGCCAATCGGCGGCAGCTGACAACTCTGCATGCAGAAACCTGCAAAACGGGATAGGGGAGGCATATGAATGCAAAGAAAGTAGGGGAGGTAGCAGATTGCAAAGAGTGAAGACCTGACACAGCAGAGCCAAGTAGACAGGCAGCATAACGGCGGCGGCACACAAAACGCACGATATGCCATGTCCCAGAAACTACATATGACAGGGCTCTGCAGGATGCATGCCAGGAAATAGTAGGTGCAACGTGCAGAAACAGTAAGGGAAGGTCGAAAGGTAATCCATTGCAGGCAAGAGTAATGCAACACCAAAGGCAACAGCGTTGCAGTGCCAACGGTAAAACACGGAAGATAATCCCCAGATACGCGCACAGACACACCCTATGACATCACCGGGTGTACAGCACAACAGTATAAAGTGTGAATGCACACAACACACAGCCGTGTATTCCCAAATGCCGCACCATAGGTGTAAACACACAGGGAACTTTTAAAATGTACATGTTGGGTGCTGCCGTGGCCGTGATCCATCAGCATGTGTTAGAGACAGACGGTGTTGTGGAGGAGGGTGCTGACAACTACTGTAGGCCTCAGAGGAGAAGGAGAGTGTTCAGACCAAGGGTAACCTACCAGGGGCTACAAGACCTGGAGATAGTAGAGCGTTACAGGATGGATAGGGACACGTTACAGCAAATAGTGGAGCTGTGCCGGCCATGCCTGAGAACAAGAAACAACAGAGGGGAGCCCATCCCAGTGGACACAAAGGTATGTGTAAGCTTGTGAATACTGGCCACAGGTACCTTTCAAAGGCCAACTGGGGATATAATGGGCATCTCACAGGCATCAGCATCCAGGGTACTACACCAGTTTCTGGATGCCATGTTACCACATGCCAATGAGCATATATACTTCCCCAGATCTCAGGAGGAGTTGGCTAGCAATATGTGCCACTTCCACCATGTGGCACATTACTCGGAGGTACTGAGTGCGATAGACTGTACGCACATACAAATCTAGTCACCACCTGGGGAGCTGGCTAGACGCAACATAAACCGCAAGGGATTCCCTCCATCATTTGCCAGGTCATGTGCAATGCACAGGGCATTATCATGGATGTGTGTGCTGGCAGCCCTGGAAGCTACCACGACTCCCATATCTGGCATGCCTCACAGCTGTACCAGGTATTCGCCAGGGGACATCCCACAAGGGCATCTTGTGGGGGATGCTGGCTATGCACTGGAGCTGTGGATGATGACTCCCATCAGAAATGCACACACACACATGCAAGAATGCCATAATGAGGCACACGCACAAACCAGAATAATCATAGAGCATGTGTTTGGGATGCTGAAATCATGGTTCCGGTGCTTGGATACATCCGGTGGAGCCCTGCAGTACTCTCCAGGCACATGTGCCCACATATTCATAGTATGTGCCATGCTACATAATATGATCCTGCGGAAGCAGCTGCTGCAGGGACATAATGGTGAAGGGCCACAAAGCCCACCACAACTGCCAAGGCCAGTCCAGGCACAGAGGGTTCAGGACCATGAACACACTGTGCCAGTCCCAGTAGGCAGACGGAGGCGTATCCAATATGCCTATGCCCTGGCAAAGAGGGAACGTATAGCACATACTCTGACAGCGTAGGCCCCATGGACTGACACCTCCCTACCTGCACATACAGTGAAATGGACGGCACACAAACATGACCACCCGTAAAGTGTACCGTATGGGTGGCCCCATGTGTGACTCCAACATAGGCAGCACCCAAACACTGTACACCCAACAGCCAGCGGAGCATGGAACGCCAACACCTGAACCGTACGCGGATCCTACAGCAGACGGCGTTGCTGTATGCTGCCACGTTCGCCGCAAGGTGTATACATATAAACATGTATATATGTGCATATACAGATATGTAGATAGATATAATTACATATATAGAAATATATGTACACATATACATATAAGTACTACAGGTAAGACAGGGAATCAGAGGGATGTAAGGTGACAGAGATGTAACACGCGATATCTGTACATAGTATACATAGTGAAACAACAACCTGAGCATCCGGGAGGTTTAACAGAAGAGGATACCGCCAACCATGGAAAGGTCAACATACCGAAATGCATAACCGCGAGTCGGAATGATCGCCAGGCCACAGTACAGTAACAGTACATGCACGGGTAATACTATGATGATATGAGGGGGGAGGTAGACATCGCCGCTGGTGTTGCGGCTCACGCAGGTACTGTGTGCAACCGTCCCCATAACTGCCGTAGTATGTGTATGTGTGCGGTGAGGGTGCCGTGTGTGTCGCTGTGCGAGTGTAATGTGTGTGTCTCTGTAATATGTGTATGTTGGTGCCATGTTAGAGGCAGAGTGGAATAATATGTGTAGGCATACAGTACATTAACCACAGGCATATGTACACCAGTAGTCCCAAAGTAGTAGTGAGAGCCCCACACTGGCTAGGCGTGTGGCGACGTATAACGATGCAAAGTGACAATGTCCCAGAATGTAGCACAGGAATATACCCCACAGGAAATGGAAAGGACGTATGTACTAATCATGACTGTATGTATGACACCGATATGCTAATTGCAAAATGATACGTCGGCAAAGTCACACAGCAATAGGTATGTACCGCTGAAATACGTATGTGCTACCGGTACTGACCGTGGCCACGATCGCCCGTAAACACCGCTGTGTGTTCTACAAGTGTCAAACAAGCAATCCCCACCTGAATAGGTGGCAACCACTGGCAAACAGGCCATCCCAAGTACAGGACCACAATGACTGTAAATATCTGGGACAGAATGACAAGGGATAGTCGTCACGTACAAACAACCGCTGATATACCACAGATGTGACGGAGGAATACATGCATGAAGCACACATGCAGGCGATACCAACACCACATGACAACAACACAACCTACACTCCCAGACCAACAGACAATTAACTGTCAACTACCCAGGCAGGGATGGAGCACACAGACAACCATACCGTGTATGTAGAGATGCAAGGCCCACAACCCGTATCCATCACCTACAACCTCCGATATTCCCCATCGTACATATTAAAGGGATACAAGCCGTAATAGCAGCACAAACATACAGGCAGTCAATGACATCTGCATAACCACAACATCTCGTGGGAAACACAATCAACAGCGGATGCATACTTGCATGCGTTGTTTAAAGGAATACAACAGCTATGTTACACATCCGAATGCAAAATGCCATCAACAGATGCCGTCAGGACAGGGACACCCACATGTCGAACCTAATACCATACCCAACACACACAATCCATGGCTAACACCACTGCGAAATGTACCTGTCGCCACACATAGCGGCTGCAGTTACACATAACATAACACAATACAGACCATCTCAACGAAGGTAGGGCAAATAGCCAACACCCAGGTGAGGAATCCAACCATACCCCAGTTACGATGCATAATGTCCGAATGGAGTAGATGCACAGGTGATATGTGCACAATTACACACTGAGGAACAGCAATTGGTGGGATGAACCCACATGTTGCAGGTATCGACGGATATAAGGATGACTCCCAGGATATTCAAACCGTATGCTCATACCGAACCAGCAGTGTACAACGGAAAGAGTAATAAATAGGAATACCGATACACGGAACAAAAAACGGAATGAAACACCGACAAGGTATGTAGAACACACGATATGTATGGGTGTGTAACGCATGATGTGTATGATGAAGCTGTACTGTATGGGAATGGTGTTTGTAAGTAATGATACTTGTCCATAATGCAGAGAGTGGTGAAAAATGGTTATGTAGTGCTATCCTGCTGAGCATACCAACGACTGTGGACACCGTGTGCACAGCAGTGGGACATCATGTACACAGCCGAGACACCACAAGGGCTGCCACAGGGGGGCATGAGAGAGAACAATGCCAGACCACATGCCGATGCTGGCAGTGGATGTCCAACAAGGAAGTGCCATAGCAGGGGATAGGACATGTATGTATACTGTCACAGCACACATGTGTATGGGCATATACCATCGATGTCATACATAATGTGCACCCGACGTGCACGTATGCCTTGCAGTAGGGGATACTATGTCAACTATGTGTAATGTAAAGCTGTCATGGTGGATATGACAGACATTATACACAGTATCGCAGGCATATCATGCATAATGGAGGTATTGCCTATTGGTATGTACAATAACAGGATACATAGATGTAGGTATGGGACAGAGTAGTAGCATCATAGCCATCTGAAATGGAAGGAACACCAAGTAACCATGCCCAAACGATCTGTAACAGGTGCAATGTGGGCAACAATGAAGTCTGGCAGGTCCATGTGTAAACACATGTGCAGTGTACACAGTAGTGTCACCTCCCCATGGTAGTGTCCAGTGAACAGCAGAGGTGGGTGTCAACTGCATGTTTACACAGTACTGCTGCTGTGGTGGTACCATGACTATGTGTCACTCAAACAGCAAGGGAGCTATCACATGAACAGTGCCAATGTGTGTCCCTGTGGGATGTGCACAGGACCTATGTTCCACAGCATGGTGTGTGTTGTGTCTGCAGAAGTAACACAGAAGCCCAGCCCATGCAGTGTGGCATGTGTGCACATATCCATGAGCAGTCCGTTCACACTGCCCACTGCAATTGTCATGTATGAGGAGTATATGCATCAGTAATGCGGAGGACATGGTCCGTGTCAGAGCAGAAGACACCCCTGTGTATGTGGTATGCAGATGTATACAGATGTGTTTTCCGTCTGTCAGCCGCATATGTAAGCTGTCCGAGCCTGGTACACATCGTGGCATGACAATGCTGTGCCATGTAAAGTTGTAGCCGTTGTGGAAGGTACACCATGAATGTGGTATTGTACCCTTGACCGTGTGTAGATGTGTGTATGCCACAGGTACAATGGCTACCTATGTACCAGCATCACACACAGTACAGATAGGTGTGGCCCTGCAGAAGTGTATCCATGCCACAGTGGAATACGGTAACCACAGGACCGTGTGGGGCATTTGTGTGTACAGCAACCATGTACAATGTGATATGCATGTACGGGGCCAGTATCCATGTGATAGTCAGTGGGTGAATGTTGCTATGCAAAGGTGATGTGCATGCACCATGTGTCATGCATCCTGATGCCATGACACCCACATGATGTATCTGCCACACTGACACCCATATGGTCGTTATCGGTATGAGCTGGTGGAGCTATAATGGCACCAGGTATGTAGATGTGGGATATCTAGGCATGGACAGTACTCTGTGACAGCATGTTGTGTATGTAAGCAAATAGTGAACATGAGGGGCCCCATGACTGAGGACTGTGTAATGCCATATGTACCTGACATGTAGTAGGTAGTATGATATGCTTGCACCACTGTGTGTCCTGTCCAGTAGTCATATAGCCTAACATCCTGAGACACAGGGTATGATGTGCAGGTGGATGTGTACGTTGCCAATACCAGAACGTGGAATGGTGCTGAAGGGCAATGTGAGGACAACGTCTGATTTGTTGCCCTCTGTACCACCCCAACCACCCAGGCAATGGTACGACAGGTGGCCAGCATGTGTATGTGGCATGCTGTGGCACAAAGAAGCCCAACAAGGGTGCCAGGAAAGTCATGGAGGCCATCAATGTGTGCATGAAGCATGTTCGTGAGGATGTGCCCCAGTGCCATACAGAACGGTCCAGTCATGGGTGTACGAATGCAGTCCCACATGTGCAATGCAGTGCCACCCATGGGTAGTGTGATAGATGCGGCTGTGTGGTGGTCAAGGTACACAATGTCCAACAACAGGCTAGCAGTGAATATAGTGGGCTGGTGTGGAGACACATACCAAACAGGTTGGCGGGACATAACAGCTAGGGACATCGGAAGGTGACATCGGGCCAGTGTCCCAGGACATAACGTGTGCATGTCAGTACCATGTATGTGTCCACAGGGACACTACGATGTCCATGTATGGATTGCAACCCTGTAGTGAGTGAGAGTGTGTATTGTTGGTAAGTACACCATCGCCTGGCACGTTGCCAACATTATCTCGGTCTGCAATGCCTGGGTGACTATTGTATGTGACATTGAATGTGGATGTAGCCAAACAACACAGACACACCACCACACTGCCTAAGGCCCCACACTGCAATGTGCGGCAGTCATGTGTAGGTAGCTAGCCTTGGAGCATGTGATGGACCATGAGGACCCACCATGGCTGACAAGTGATGCACCCCACACATGTGAATATACACCACCGTGCAACAGCCTGCACATGTGCCCATACATCAGATGTGCATGGAACATGACCACCACAGTGGCGTCTGTGAAAAGGTCAGTACCGCCATGTCTCTGTGTGGAATAGCATGGTCCCTACCATTGTGTACATGCTACGGAAGTGCACTGTGGTATGTGTCAGCATATGTATGTACACTGTCCATCTGCCGGGGTGTCATGCCATTAACAACTGCTGTCAGCAGATGTCAGTAGTACTGGCTGTAGTACACATGTTCCGTGTATGCTGCGATGGGTGTGTGTCCAGGGTGTGGCTAGCAGGGTCGTGAAGCATATGTGTTCATCCACCAAAGGGGGGATAACCCCAGGTTTAACACACCAGACACATGGAGGTATTGTGCATGCTGAGGGTAGTGTAGGTATGGTATGTTTTGTGTAATGTGTCATCCAGCTGGGTGGAGTGCATGCCTCAAGCATGTGTAGGTACATGGGTGTCCATTCTAGGGAAGTGTGGGTTGCTGTCAGCACATGGCAGTATCAGCTGTCTGAGGCCCAATGTACAGTATAACAACACAGACAGCATGTAACCTGTGGTGTGCAATGTAAACTCTGTTGCATGTTACAATGTGTCTAGCAGTCACAAACATGGGTATCTGCACATTGAGCACCTATGATGCATTGTGTTCGGCAAATATCCAGGATGTGTGCAAAACACTGTGTGATGTGGGATCCCCTCACCTGTGTGTGTTGCAGTCCAGGTATGTGCCTGGGAGGTATGATCCATGTACAATCTGTACTTGCAGGTGTGCTGCGCAGAGCATGGAGGCAGGTCCCAGTCACTGCAGATAAATGTGAGTGGTGCACTAGTGTGTGTGCCTTGCTTGTGTGCAGCACAGTGGAAGGTGCAAGCATTGTCCCACATGACCCCATGCCATGCCTGCCTGTTACAGCCCTGCTGGAGACAGTCATGTGACACCGCCACAGAGGCAGTATAGCATGTGAAGATGTACATGTGTGCTCCACACCCCAGGCAGATGGCCACAGGTCATGTGTGCCACAGCAGTGTGGTCGACCAGGACTGTCATAGTGGTCAGATACCACATGCCTGTATAAGTACAGTATGAGCATAGGCAACAGTTGCAGTGACACAGTAGGTCAATGTACAGTATCCCTGTGTTCAGACCACTGCCTACTGTACACTTGGCTAGACACACACCCAGAGGGTGAATATACTGGTGAGCCATCACATATCCCAGTACACATAGCCTGTGTAATGCCATCACAGGGCGGTCACAATAACACGTTGTATGAGAGATATGTTGTACCAGGTGATGTGTCATGTGTGCATATGTTGAGTTGCACAGCTGTTCACACGTCCGCAACATATCAGTGCATGATGCCTAGTGTAACATGATGTGTGGAACTGCACTGTGATCCACAACAGGGTCATCCGAGACAGGTGTGTTGTGAATGGTGTAACCCATGGTTCCACGGGATATACACTGGTGCTGTTGGCTGCCATGCTGGGGGCCACCAGTGGTGCCTACAGTGGTCATACAGACATACTGCACACATTGTTCTGGCAGGAATGTCCATTGTTGTAGATGATGTGTTACTACGTGAAGGTAGGTGTGTGTTGTGAATGTTACCCATCCAGATGTGACCATCAGGTGCAGTCATGGTTGTCGACAGCATCACACCCATCCACAGCTGTCAGCACCCTGTCCCCAGAATGGGTGTCAGCCACCGTCGTACTGTGTGACCTATGTGCAGATGGCGGAACACCTACTACTGGCTGGCTAACAGTGTCATCTAGGAAGGCTATGTGATGGCTGGAATACGCTGTTATAATGTATAATGATGGTATCCCAATGAAGTACATGAAATCACATACAGTAAGCCATGGCTGGCATGTAAACCATGTACAACAATGACTGTGTGACAGACACAAACAATGCGGAGCCATGTTGAACATGCACCCATGAGAACACCAAATGAGGTATGTTGCATATATTGATGTACAACTGTCAGCTATGGGCACAGCATGGATGCAGACGCATATCCCCCACAGGCAGTACCACGCCATGTAGGTAGGGGGGCATTGCACGACTACATGTGACAGTTGCTGTACCGCCACATGTACTGCATATCCATCATATAGGGGTAGCAGTGGTACGTGACTGTTGGACATGCCTGTACATATGACCATGTCCCACAGGATATGTGTTACATGTGTACAACACCTGTTGTACCGTCATCAAGCTGTGAAGTGTATGGCTGCCAGTGTACCTGTGTGACATGTTGTGCAATGGGTGCAAAGGTACGCAGTAGTGCATCGCATGCCCACATGTCCCACACAGGTGCATAGCCTGAACATACAATACAAAGAGGGTGTTGGATCATAGCAACCCAAAGAGGAGATGGGTACGGGTGGCAACCCACTACCACCTGTCCGGGTAAGGTGTGCATGTCCATGACACATTAGCACCTGAGATGTTAGCAGTACAGCTGTACAGGGCAGCATGCATATTTGATCACTAATACCCCTGTGTGTTCCACCACTGGCCTGTTGACAGACAGACACCAACACAATGTGCAGCATTAACATGTGCACAGCACATCACCACTGGCTACTGTAGAACAGGTTTACCATGTAGACACGTGCACAGAACATCTGCGCCAGCCACACTCAAACACGTTATGTGCTGTACCCCACCATCATTGTAGCCCATGCCACAGACAGATGTTCATGCATCTGTGTATGTATGGCTGGGAATGTTCCTGGCCTAGCAGTATAGCTGTGTCAGTGTTGCGAACAACATACTGAATGGGCTGGGTGTGTGAGGTGTGCATCATACGTGTATGGTCTGATGGATGATACCATCAGTGCCCCCGCTATGTGAACATCCCTGTCCCCATACATGGATACCTATGCTTTGCCCAACACCACGGTCCCTGTGGGAGGGATGGTGCTGTGTGGTGCACCTGCTGACATGGCGGTGGCAGCAGGCACTGGATGTAGACATATGTGGTACCCATGTCAGGCCAGGCTACCATCCATGTGCACGGGATATCAGTGTGTGGGCACATACAGCACTGTGTCGAACAATATCACAGCACATAGCACCTGTCAGGGGTAATGTGTATGCATGGATGTGCGATACCAGCATGCACCATACACACCCCCACCAAGCAGCATGCTGCCTACCTTGCAGAAGGCCATTGTCCACACCATGATGATAGACATGTGTAATGTCTATATACACATAGCAATGACATATGGAATGGACAGCCACCCTCCCAATATCAGTACCCCCCAGGTGGGACACATCCCTGTGCCATGTATGTGACATACCCTGTCATACCATGCAGCCCTGTCCAGCAAGGCTGCACGTGCTATCACAGTCATACATGGTGCGATGGCCAAATGGCACTTGCACTATCAACTGTCCAGAGCAGTAATGTGGCACTGATGCACCTTGTGGTGTCACAGGTGCTGTGTGTTGGCATGTACAACATGCACGTGCACATGCTATGTATGACCATCCCTGCTAATGTCATATGATTACACAATGTCCCATGTGTATCACATGTGCAATACAGGTGAGCTGTGGCAGGTTGTCCAACACCTGTACAGTGCTGTGTAGATGTACATGGCACAACACATGCATGTACAGGTGTCCACGTGTATGTGTGCAGTGCCACCGCTGATGTCCATAATGGCTGCGTCCGTGATGCCTAGTGACATATACACGGCATCCAGGTGAACAGTAGAACTGTGTGCACATTGGGACACGTGCCAACTGGTATGAACACAGGTGCAGGCAGGTACACATGTCCACAGCAGGTTACCATCAACATGGTGTGTGTACAGTGTGATGAGTTGACACACAGATATGATATGATACCCACTGCTTAACGGTGTGACAGCAACACGTCAGCTGTGTCAGTGCCATGATGCATCGCAGAGATTACTGTCCAGGAGTGGTTAGAAGCAGCACTCAGAGGAGTGGTTAGAAGCAGCACTCAGAGGAGTGGTTAGAAGCAGCAACTAGTAATTCGTTGGCCATTTTGGGTCATTTCCTGTTTTTTCCAGCCCCCTGCTATAAAGCACGCTTTGGCAGGCTTTTCTGGCATTAGAGAACTTGGCATAGCTCCTCGTGGTCCCCTGCAGAGTTCCTAAGCCAGCAGAGAGCAGAAAAAGCAACTTTCTTGATCATAAGTATTTTTTAAACTTTTTATTTTGCATTTTTCGATCTTTTGAGCTTTTCGACTACTGTTTGTGCCTATATTACTGTTTTATTACCTTATTTTCCTGTTTTTGTGTGCTTAAATTGTTGATTGCACTTGTTGGCTAAAGTTTTGCTTAAAAGTAACAAACAGGCTAATACACTCAAGTGTACCAGCCTTTGACAGCAATTTAGTCAAAAACAAAGCATTTACTACATTTTTTCTGTCTGTTTGCAAAAAAAAACAAAAACAAAAAAAAAATACTTCTCCTTTCCTAAACTTTCCTAGCTAGTTGTTCCAGTGATCAGATTTTGCTGATACCTGGGCTTTGTATATGGTTTCTGTGTTCCTCCATTTTCTTGTGTGGCCAGAGGTAGTTTCTTTACTCACCAGTGGGAGTGGGGAGTACTGAGCTGCTTGTTTGTCCTCAGAGGAGTGGTTAGAAGCAACAACTAGTAATTCGTTGGCCATTTTGGGTCATTTCCTGTTTTTTCCAGCCCCCTGCTATAAAGCACGCTTTGGCGGGCTTTTCTGGCATTAGAGAACTTGGCATCGTTCCTCGTGGTCCCCTGCAGAGTTCCTAAGCCAGCAGAGAGCAGAAAAAGCAACTTTCTTGATCATAAGTATTTTTTAAACTTTTATTTTGCATTTTCGATCTTTTGAGCTTTTCGACTACTGTTTGTGCCTATATTACTGTTTTATTACCTTATTTTCCTGTTTTTGTGTGCTTAAATTGTTGATTGCACTTGTTAGCTAAAGTTTTGCTTAAAAGTAACAAACAGGCTAATACACTCAAGTGTACCAGCCTTTGATAGCAATTTAGTCGAAAACAAAGCATTTACTGCATTTTTTTCTGTCTGTTTGCAAAAAAACAAAAAAAAAAAAATACTTCCCCTTTCCTAAACTTTCCTAGCTAGTTGTTCCAGTGATCAGATTTTGCTGATCTCTGGGCCTTGTATTTGGTTTCTGTGTTCCTCCATTTTCTTGTGTGGCCAGAGGTAGTTTCTTTACTCACCAGTGGGAGTGGGGAGTACTGAGCTGCTTGTTTGTCCTCAGAGGAGTGGTTAGAAGCAGCAACTAGTAATTCGTTGGCCATTTTGGGTCATTTCCTGTTTTTTTCCAGCCCCCTGCTATAAAGCACGCGTTAGCGCGCTTTAGCGCGAATTAGCGTGATTTAGCGCGGAGTTGCCACTGTTGCACACAAGAGCAGTAGCGGTTAAACAATGTTAAACTATTCGGGCTACCTAAATTCCGATCTTCAAATTTTCCCTTATAACTACCTTCCTCGAACTGTATTGCTGATCTAACCAACGTATCCTATAACTAAAAAGTTAATCTCTACTTCACTCCCAAGTAGACTATTCTCTATCTCTAAAGCCTAGCACTTGCTCCTACAGTACTTGCACCTTGATAAAGCACTTTTATTAGAGATAGTACCCCACCAGCCTAGAACCCACATCCCTTGGAGTCTTTTGTAAGTTTTTTTATCTATTACTTCTAGCATGTCAAGGGATCAGTTGCTAGTGTCCTCTCCTGCTCAACTGGTGAACCTGGGAATATTGAGGCAATGTTACAATTGCCTCATGTACACAGACAATCCTCTCCTTCTCCCACAAAACACAAATACATGCGAGAGATGCAACTATACGGCCAAACTGGAGGCTGAGCTCTCTCAACACAGGACTGGCAAGACCAGACAAGAGGAGAAGGAAACCACACACACTACATACCTAGTCACACATAGTACCATCACAACTTCAAATCATACACATAATCACACAAAGACATACTCGGAGGCTCTGATCAAAAATCTACCAAAACAGCAGAGGCCACCAAAGCAGACACCCAAACAACTACCACCTCAGGACCAAACACATGCAGCACATAGACCACACAGTCAGAGTGTCAAACAGTCACAGCCCTTAAGGCCAAACACAATGCCAGACACACTCGTCATTGGTGACTCCATAGTCAGACACACTGACGTTCCGCTCACCAGACTGAATAAGGAGAAGGTCACAGTAAGCTGCCTGTCGGGCGCTAGAATCTGCCACATAACGCAAGCACTCAGGTCTCTCAACAGCAGGTACAAGTACGACTCAGTCATTGTCCACGCTGGTGTCAATGACCTGAGACGTACCTCCTTGGACTACATGAAAAGAGACATTGAGGAGCTCTCTGATTATGTAGCCCAAGCAGGTATGACCCTGACCTTGAGCAGTATCCTACCTTCACCTAGAATGATGCCACAATACAGTGATAAGATGATCAGCTTTAACAATTGGCTTAAATTCTGGTGTCATTCAAAGGGGATCCAATGTCTGTCTGCCTGGGATGACATGCTGGACAAGCCACGCTGCCAAGGGATGGCTTGCACCTGTCACCCTGGGCTTCTGGATATTGGCAAAGGCTCTTGCCACCCCATAGTGCCTTTTTAGGCAAGGCTCAAATTCTAAACCTACCACCCTAGAACACAAAAAAGGAAAAAAACTAAGGGTAATGCTGCTCAATGCCAGAAGTCTCAATCTCAAGATGCACACACTTGAGGCCCTTCTCAGTATGGAGAACATCGATGTCTGTGCTGTAACAGAAACCTGGTTCAAGGCTCCTGAGAGCACCCCAGCACTATCAGGTTTCACCTCATATCATGCGTTCCGCCCCAAAATCCGGACAACACCAAAAGGAGGGGGGGTGTCCATATTCATAAAGGACACCCACACCTCAAGGTTGGTGGCAATGCACGATGCATTGGAGACCATCCAGGTGCAATTAACCATAGGCAAGACTGCTCTGCAATTTGTAGCATGTTACAGGCCACCCTCTCAAACTCAGGAACCTCACATGGCCTTCCTGAAAACACTGGAGGGGATAAATGTATCTCCAAACACCATCATACTAGGTGACTTCAACTACCCTAATATAGACTGGGAACACTACTCAAGCCCAAACTCTCTAGCCCAAAGGTTCCTGGAATTCATAAACTCAAATGCCATGGAACAACTAGTCACCATCCCCACAAGAGGAGAAAACATACTTGATCTCATCATCACAAACATGGGTTCACAATGTTCAACACCGGAAGTATACCCCTCACTGGTGAGATCAGATCATAAACTAATCTCGCTGGAGGTCCTCATCCCGCCCCAACCTGAAATAAAAAAGACCACAGTGAAAAACTTCTCAAAAGCCAACTTCACACTTCTAAAAACTAGTGTGGTCTCCTTTAAGGCCCCTGATCCAGTGGTAAACATTACTCAAAATGCTGAATCACTTACAAATGCCTTCTACCAGCACCTACAGGACTGCATGGATCAGGCAATCCCAAACAAAACTAAGACTCTCTGTACCAAAGGCAAGCGTCCAGTCTGGTGGACCCCAGCCATAAACAAGCTCTACAACAAAAGGAGGAAGCTACTACAAGATAGAGCAAAATCCTTGAAAGGTAAGACACCTTTGATCATTATAAGTAAAAAACTAAGAGCTCTCATAAAATCATCCAAGGCTAATTTTGAGAGACAAATCGCCAAGGACACAAAAGAAAATCATAAAGCCTTCTTTAGTTATGTTAGAAACCTAGGAGGAAACTCCCAGATATGCTCAGAATTAGTCCAAAATGATGTGAAGATTACTGAACCTACACACATTGCCAACATACTGGCTGACAGGTTCAGTGCAAACTCCCCCCCCCATCCCCCCCAAAAGGAGAGATATCTATACCAGAGGACTGTATCCCCCCAAACATCTCCAACGCCCAGGTGAGAACTGCTCTCTCCAAGGCAAAAAACACAGCATCCATGGGACCGGATGGTGTCCCCGGCTGTGTGCTCCACTTAACTCAATGAGGAATTAAACCCACAGTTAGGACAGCTGTTTAATCTTAGCATCACCTCAGGATACGCACTCCAAGGAGTGGCGACGGCGACTGTGGTCCCACTTCACAAGGGCGGTGCCTCCACCGACCCTGGAAATTACCGTCCCATTAGCTTGACAAGCCTTATCTGCAAAGCCATGGAGAGGATCATAATGGAACTCATAAATAAAGACATAGGGAACTTGCAGACCTTGGATCCAACCCAGTTTGGCTTTGTCAAAGGCAGATCATGCCTTTTAAACTTGGTTGACTTTTTCAAACAGTCACCAAGGCCATTGATGAGGAAAGGCAGTCCATACAGCCTACCTCGACCTGGCAAAGGCCTTCAACACAATACCCCACTCAGGTATCATCGAAAAACTCATCAGCTTGAATGTAAACCCATACATCACAAGATGGGTTGCAAACTGGCTAAGTGACAGAACCCACAGGGTCAGAGTTGCTGGAGCCATGTCAGACTCAAAGCCTGTCACAAGTGGTGTACCACAGGGCTCAGTCCTGGGTCCACTCTTGTTCAGCATCTACTTTTCTGAAGTACAAGCAAACACAGGAGGGTTATGGCTGACAAAGTTTGCAGATGACTGCAAACTGGGCACCATAGTCGAAAACACTTCTGACACAGATATCCTTCAGAAGGGCCTCACAGAAACGGATAACTGGTGCCAGAGCCATGGCCTAAAGTTAAACGCCAAGAAATGCATAGTCATACCCTTCAGGAAAAACAAGGTTACCCCTAGCTATCATATAGGTGGCAATCCACTGAGCACAGAAGAAGTCATCAGGGACCTGGGGACCCAGGTTGACACTAGCCTTTCGTTTGACACTCATGTTGCTAAAGTAGTCAGGAAAACCTTCTACATTGCCCACCTGATCATGAAGGGATTCACATCTAGATCAAGGGTGGTCATCGTCCCCCTGTACTCATCACTCATTAGACCTATGATTGAGTACAATGCCCCATTTGGAATGTATCTGACCCGACACCTGCAGCAGCTGGAAAGGTCCCAAAAGTTCCTCACCAAGAAGATTAAGGGTCTCAAAAATATGTCTTATGCTGCCTGACTGAAAGAACTCCAGCTCTATTCAATCTCATACCGCTTGCTCAGAGGTGACCTGTGCCTGACATATAAGGCCATGTCAAACCCAGATTTGATGAATATGCTTCACCTCAAAAAATCTAGATCCCTCAGAACCACAAGGGTGGGAGACTTAAACCTTGACACGGTTATTAATAGGACGTGCTGGAGGGACAGATTCATCACCCAGAGACTCCCTATGCTGTGGAACAAAATCCCGGTACATGTGAGGCAGAGCACCTCGCTGGCCTTGTTCAAGAGGAATCTCGACCAATGGATGGGAGATCGCAGATATACCCCAGGGATTACTTCAGTGTCACTGCTTGATAGAGGCACAGCATAATAATAGGCATAGTTTTATTCAAACTAAAGGGGTGGCTAGGCTTATAAATGCCCTAGGTCAGATAGCCTAGTATGAACCTATGAACCTATGAACCTATAAGATGTCGTACATGTCATAGCAATGTATGTCCAGCAGTATGCCAGTACATCAGTGTAAATGTGACCTGTCACCATCATTATGTCTTACAGATAATGCCACGTTCACGGCTGCCAGCCTTCAGCCGCCAGGAGGATGATGTAATCATACCATTGCTCCATGACAACTATGACCTGCTATTCAGCCATGTTCCACAGCAAGCACAGCAGCGGGATGACCTGTGGCAGGATATGCGCAGGAGGGTGAACGACGTGGGTGGCAACAACCGCACCTACCAGCAGATACGCCAACACTGCACGGACCTACACGCAAAACAGCGTGCCACCGCAATCACCAGAGAACAAGGTGGAACAGGTGGTGGGCCACCAACCCAGCACCCACTCACACACACGGAGGAGCTCCTGGCCAGTCTGGGGACACCCAGGTAACATCATGCAGAAACACTCGCTGCCATCGTGGAGGTGGGTGTCTCCCAACCAACGAGCCTGGAGCTGCCTGGTAAGTCAGTCTTGCATATGTGTATGATAACTGACGTAGGTATGGGTGTCACAGTACACCACATAATGTACCAACACATGCCAGGTATATGGCCACACAAGCCGCATACTACAGTATGCTACGTTGTGTTTGCAGACATGTGCATAACACATGCTACCACACAGGTACATGATGTGACATGCACAGTGCTTACTGTGGCTACAGTCATGGATAATGTTTATACTGTTGTGTCACCCCTATACAGGTACCTCTGGCGTGTCGCACAGCCATGGGTCCGTCGCAGGTGAGACTGTTGTTAGTAACAGGCATGTTACAGTGTATAGATATTCGCCATGTGGCCAGGTATGACATGCACACCTGGGTTCTGCTCCAGTCACGGTATACAGGTTGCACCACCTGACACACATGCTACCAATGTACAGTAGATACAACCATTAGAATACACCGGCATGAAACCACAGAACCCGTCGGTGTGATATGTGCAGTCAGCTATGCATACAATGGTGGAGGTGTTCTACAATGGCTGCATATGTAGTATGCATTGGAATGCCATTTGTGGTACGTACACAGTACCACATAGTAAGCTGTGATCTGGCCAGCACACAGGTGTTACCAATGTGACATATGCCCCTGCATTGTGTGCACACATTGTGACATGGCACATGACATGTCCCACGCACGTGGTGTTCTGTCTGCAATATTGTCACACCATGACATGACCTACGCCCAACATAGCAGACATCCACACTGTCTGCATAGCCCTCTGGATTGTGACACCTCAGACAAGTATGGGTGTATGTCACATGGGCCACCACAGGGATGGGTACACGATGCCCCTCACACACAATTGTCCATGACCCAGTCAAACATGGCCATGGGTGATACCTACAGGCATGTTGGCACACAGTACATCTGGAGTGGACAGACACCGTTGCACATTGTCCACACATAGTGCGATCATAGCTGTAGTGGACCACCTGTACATTTGATGTGGTACACCAGACAACCGGAATGCCTGTATGCAGCCACTGGAGGTGCCACCAATGTCTACCATATACGTGCTGTGGAACAGCATGACTGTGTTGCAGATATGGCAATGCAATGCGTCCATGTTATGCATCGCACAGAAACATCCCTGTGTCTTGCTGCCATGCAGTGGCACAGTGCCTGTACTCCCCACTGTATAGCTATGTACACGGCTCACACCAACCACACCTGCACAGACATCTTTGTTACACATGCATTCTATCTGTAGCCTGTACACATAACACTGCACTGTGACGTCCAGTATGATGCGGTGCATGTGGTGGGACACCATTGTCACATGTCCACATATTATCACACATGTTGGCGGAGTACATGTCAAAGTGACGCCAGCCATGTGTACTGTTAACCTGCCTGTGGCCACACGGTGTATCACGGTGATGCATGCAAACTACCATGAATGTGTGTACTGCATGCCTACTGAAATGACACCTGCTTGATGTAGTATGCACCCCAGGGCAGTATGCATACTACCACTATTAATGTCTGGCCTGCATTCACTGAGCTGTGGTGTGGGAATGCTGCATGCCATCTGCAATATCACATGCATGATGTGTCTGCGTGTGTGGGTGTCTGCGTGTGTGTGTCAGCGTGTGTGTGTGTCTGCATGCATGTCTGTGTGTCTGTGTGTGTGTGTGTGTCTCTGTGTGTATCTGCGTGTGTGTGTGTGTGTCTGCGTGTGTCACGTGTGTAATGTATCTTACAGTATGTCTTTGTATTCACAGGTGGTGTAGGTGCGTTCCCCTCCTGCGGTCCATCTGATGCTAGTGTCCCCACAGATACTATCGGTGATGACCATATGCATGAGGCACAGGCAGGGTTGTCAGGGGCAGAAGCTGTGCCATTGGTTACCATCCCACCTATGTCCCCTTCATCTCTGCACACGGTTCTGATGCTGACACATACCACATCACCGTTGCCCATAGAGGAAGGACAGTCAGCGT
Organism: Protopterus annectens; assembly: GCF_019279795.1. Lineage (NCBI taxonomy): Eukaryota > Metazoa > Chordata > Ceratodontiformes > Protopteridae > Protopterus > Protopterus annectens. The sequence goes on along the minus strand of NC_056744.1, from coordinate 1,461,223,156 downwards.
CTGTTGGCATTGAGTAGGAATGTGTGGTGGCTACAGAAGGTGCGGGTACACACCATGTTGCCAGTGTAATGACTGGTGATGTGCCACACAGGCATGTGGCTGGTGCTGCTCATAGGAGGACCTCTGGCAGACATGCACCTGCTGTACAGGGTGCAGCAGCTGGTATCACCAGACGCATGTTCCAGACTGTAATGGCAGCACAGGCACATGCTGAACAGCAGAACCAAGAAGGGCAGAGGCTGCAGAGGGCTGTAATCCATTCCCTAAATGAGAACATCCAGTCATTGGCGAATGCTCAACAGCAGATTGCTAATGTTCTGGATAGGCGATTAGGTGAGATGGTTGGAATCCTCGACCGAGGCATGTCAATCCACGAGCGTGAGCTGTCTGTGCTGGAACACCTGGTAGGGGTGAGGCGTAGGACACGTGGCCATAGGCCAGCAACACCACCTAGTGTAGGTCGACGTGTGCGTGCCACCTCTCATGCCCACTCACACAGTGCCAGTAGCAGCAGCAGTGCAGCTGGTGCTACACCAACCACACCAGGACACAGCAGGCCATGTGGACGTGGCCCTGGCCGGTCCCAGCGTGGACACGGTTCCAGCGGACATGTGTCATCGGAGAGTGGCCACTCAATACCTCTACCCGGTAGTGCCCGTGCGACCCCAGGCAGGCATGGGTCACGTGGCCGCAGACGGACACAGTGAGCCGTACAACCTGCACTGTACAGTCTGGGGCTGTCAAGTATACCCCGTGTAGGCATCACAGATGGCTGAACTGTGTACACACATACCCACACACAGCAGACACAACTGTAGGGCTCCACCACATCCACATGCATTCTGCACAGTCATGCCCAGTAAATGCACCGGCCCTTACAAACACACATGATGTCATCCATTGGTACAGCCTATGCCCCTGGCACACATATCACCCTGTGCATATGATGAAGCCTCTGCTGCATCACTGTCATCCACAACATGCTGGCCTGGGCTACACAATCTGAGAGCCCCTCTATGTCTCCTTTCATGTATCCCAGGGTGGTATGTCTCCAGTCATTGACACCAGCATGGACAATGACCGCGTCATACTTATACATGCTGTGGAGTGACCTGAGTGCGTGTGTTATGTGGCGGATTCCAGCACCTGACAGGCAGCCTACCATGATCATTCCCTTGTTCAGTCTGGTGGGTGGGACGTCGGTGTGTCTGACTGTGGCATCACCCATTACAAGTGTGTCTGGCATTGTGTGTGGCCTTTCGGGCTGTGACTGTTTAGCACTCTGACGTTGAGAACTATGTGTTGCATGTCCTATGTCTTGTGGAGGCAGTTGCTTGGGTGTCTGCTTCAGAGGCCTCGTTAGGTTTGTTACGTGTTTTAACAGTGCCTCCAAGTATGTCTTAGTGTGTTCATGTGTTTGTTTAGCATTTGTGATAGTTACATGTGACACTGGGTTTGTGGTGTGCATGGTGTCCTTCCCCTCCCGTTTGGTCTTGCCGGTCATGGTTTGAGAGAGCTCAGCCCCCTGTCTGGCTATATAGTTGCATCTCTCACATGTATTATGTTTAGTGGGGGAGGTGCGGCTTGTCCGTGTCCATGAGGCACCTGTAACATTGCACAGGATGCCCAGATTCACCATCTGAACAGGAGAGGTCGCTAGCAATTGACCCTTCGACATGCCAGAGAACGTGAATGCATTTGCTGTGTAACTGGGTCAGAAGGCACCTATAGGGAAGTGGGTACTCAAGGGGATTCTAGGCTAGTGTAGTACTCCATCTAGTATACATGTACTTTACCTATGTAGGAATACTATGGGAGCAGGTGCAGAGCTTTTGTGATAGAGAACAGAGAGTTAAGATTGCAAGAAGAGAGGTTCTACATGTAAACCTGTGGAGCACGGAGCCAGATATAGTGTAACGTTGCTTACACGGTACATGACGCACATGTCCACACATATACTGCACCTGACACCTGTGGTCGGTGCCACAGGCTACGGTGGACAGAGACATCACATACATGGCATGACACAGTAAAGGTATGGTGACATTCTGCAGGTGTCATACACAGTGTGCTGGCAGCTGACCGCAGGTGTCACCTGTCAGCTGTGGTGCATGGTGTGCAGCAGTTGGATGCTGTACCGGTACAGGAATATGTCCGCAATCACGGGGCATACACCACTATGGCACACACCCCATTGTGTGCAGATGGGGACACCTGCCTGTGTGGTCAGCACCCTCACAATACAATGCACCCACGCGCCATGTCACAGGGGGCGGTCTTGCACAGGTGGCCAGTAAGGCTCACAAGTATGGCATTGACAGGGCTGTACAATGTAGCACCAGTACGGGATGGTCACCCTGTGTGGTTAGTGTCCAGTCACAACACTATATCTGCATACACCCTCACAACAGGCAGCAGACATACACACATGTTGACACACTGACATGGTGGTGACCACACATGTCTACACGGAGGGATGACGTGTTGCATGTACTGCACCATCCACATCCATGCACCCCACACTGAGGTATGTACAGATCTCTACCATGGTGTACAGTGATGTGTGGCACGTGGCACATAGTCCCCCCGATCTGTGGCATACATGGGCACACATTCCTGCACACATGTTGGTGCTAGGAATGCCACACCCACTATATGGGATATGTGCAGGCGTGCAGCGGTATGTAGTGCATCCTGCGTACCACCACTGCATCTGGCAGCTGTGCCAATATATGCACTTGGGAGGTGGTAGGGGTTACAGTGGCCATGTGACATATGGTCGATGACACATGGTCGATGGGTATGCATTATGGCAGCGCTGTCATGTAAAGGCGACATAGCAGACTGTATGCACATGGCAGGGTAGGATGGTGTGTGACACACCTGTGACCAGCACCTGCACACATGCATGTGGACAGGTGTTTAAACACATGGTGTACACACATACCGCCATGCGTGCTGTTACTATGCCACCATATGATGGCCCCCATGATGGGTATGCATGTGGTAGGGGTTTGCAACTGTGTTATGGACATCAGATACCGCTCATGCATGGCTGCACCGTGCACAGTACACGTGTCAAATGTATCCCCTGTTGCCATGTGTGTATGCATTGCTACGTTGTGACATGTGCGTTGACATACATGGAACATGGACTGTGGTATGGTATCACAGCTGTTACAGGCAAACTGTACAAGGGTATTTGTCCCAGTCAACACCGCTACACCCTGTAGGGGGTGCATACCACAGACATGTGTCCACCTTCCATTCGTGTGTGTATTACCGCGTACGCCAGTGTTATGCATGTGGTACATCACAGGCTTCATATGTGTCCTGTGTGCAGTCCATGCACACAGCCAGGCAATCACATATATGACATATCCGGACTTTGTTTCACTGTGGTACAGCTGCAGTCATGTATCATATCTGTGTCAGGCCCGTGGTATGTGTGGAGCACGCCTGTCCATGTATACCGATATGGGTGGACTACATCACACCTGTGGGATCATTGATAGTACATGTGTACTCTGCATGACGGACGTACACCGCCACATAGACTTGTGGACATATGTCACATGCTGTTGCTGGACCGTGAGGCATACAGCTGCACAGATGACATGGTGCTGGCATGGCAGCTACAGTGTTCACTGCAGTGTGTACATGTTCAGCCTGCACCCGTGACGCCTGTGCTGTCATCTGTGTGTGTACATGTAACTGCATGTGTGTCCACCCTGTGCATGTGTACGGGTTTACCTGGCCATGACTTGCGGTGTGTGCACTGTCTGCATGCCGGACAGCGCGTAGCACATACTAAGTGTGTGAGCATGCCCGGGTTGCTGTTGTGTGGGTGGACACACACGATGGTCCACAATCTGCCCTTCCATGATTTCACCCCATGTGTATGCATGTCTGCACTGTGCAGATTCTAAGTGTCTGAGCATGCCCAGTAAGCAGCTGTGTAGATGGACACACAGTACAGTGCACACCGCCCGCCTGCTGATACCCGTGAGCATGTCTGTTTCCCCTTCGCAACCGCCACGTCTGTGAGCATGCCCGGGTTGCTGTTGTGTGGGTGGACACACACGACGGTCCACAATCTGCCCTTCCATGATTCCACCCCATCTGTATGCATGTCTGCACTGTGCAGATTCTAAGTGTCTGAGCATGCCCAGTAAGCAGCTGTGTAGATGGACACACAGTACAGTGCACACCGCGCCCATCTGCGTTGATACCCCGTGTGCATGTCTGTTTCCCCTTCGCAACCGCCACGTCTGTGGCATGGCCGGGTTGCTGTTGTGTGGGTGGACACACACGACGGTCCACAATCTGCCCTTCCATGATTCCACCCCATGTGTATGCATGTCTGCACTGTGCAGATTCTAAGTGTCTGAGCATGCCCAGTAAGCAGCTGTGTAGATGGACACACAGTACAGTGCACACCGCGCCCGTCTGTGATGATACCCCGTGTGCATGTATGTTACCCCTTCACGACCGCTAGGTGTGAGGGCATGGCCAGTACACCATTCGGGGGTACACACTACAGTCGGCATCGATGTCTGCTACTAGGCGTGTAGCCATGGCCAATGACATCCTGCATAGCCATGGTGACCGTCCAGGTGAGTCATATGTGGTTGGTATGCCACAATGGCTGCCTACATCATGCACACTGGATGCCCTCTCATAGGGTATACTGTCTGTGGTGCATCCCGTATCCATGTCGTGATGTTGTGCTCCGTAGTTAGTTGGTATTCCCGAGTGCAGCACTACCGTGTTACTGTACGCCCACCTTGGGATGGTAACATGCTGTGTGACTGCGCACTCTGTCTTCATTCCCTATTGGCTGCCTTGCCTCTGCAGATATCACCCACCTAGGGGTATGCCTCCTGACAGTGCTGTGCTCAGTAATCTCGGTAGCGCGTTCTGTAAATGCATCATGCTGTAGTGTGTTCATGTAGGTAGGCATAGGTTCAACTCCAGGCCCTTCCCCGTGTGTGTGTGTGTGTGTGTGTGTGTGTGTGTGTGTGTGTGTGTGTGTGTGTGTGTGTTTGTGTTTCTAGCTGCCTCTGCAGATGATCATGCTTTTAGACACTTCGCAACACATACCTTGGCTATTGTCAGCTATTCCTTTACGGATGATGTCACCCGCCTAGAAGTATGCCTCTGACAGCGCTGTGCTCAGTAATCTCGGTAGCATGTTCTGTAAATGCATCATGCTGTAGTGTGTTCATGTAGGTAGGCGTAGGTTCGATCCCCGGCCCTTCCACGTGTGTGTGTGAGGTGTGTGTGCGTGTGTGTGTTTCCAGATGCCCTTGATGAGAGTAGTTCCTTTAGTCGCTTCTCAACACATACCTTGGCTATTGGCATCTATTCCTTTACGGATGATGTCACCCGCCTAGAAGTATGCCTCTGACAGCGCTGTGCTCAGTAATCTCGGTAGCGTGTTCTGTAAATGCATCATGCTGTAGTGTGTTCATGTAGGTAGGTGTAAGTTCAACTCCCGGCCCTTCCCCGTGTGTGTGTGAGGTGTGTGTGTGTGTGTGTGTGTGTGTGTTTCCAGCTGCCTCTGCAGATGGTCATGCTTTTAGATGCTTCGCAACACATACCTTGGCTATTGTCAGCTATTCCTTTACGGATGATGTCACCCGCCTAGAAGTATGCCTCTGACAGCGCTGTGCTCAGTAATCTCGGTAGCGCGTTCTGTAAATGCATCATGCTGTAGTGTGTTCATGTAGGTAGGCGTAGGTTCAACTCCCGGCCCTTCCCCGTGTGTGTGTGAGGTGTGTGTGTTTACAGCTGCCCTTGGTGAGAGTAGTCGCTTTGCAACACATACCTTGGCTATTGGCATCTATTCCTTTACGGATGATGTCACCCGCCTAGAAGTATGCCTCTGACAGCGCTGTGCTCAGTAATCTCGGTAGCGCGTTCTGTAAATGCATCATGCTGTAGTGTGTTCATGTAGGTAGGCATAGGTTCAACTCCCGGCCCTTTCCTGTGTGGGGTGTGTGTGTGTTTACAGCTGCCCCTGTAGAGAGTAGTTATTTTAGATGCTTCGCAACACATACCTTGGCTATCGACGTCTTTTCCTTTACGGATGTTGTCACCAATCTAGACGTGTGCCTCTGACAGTGCTGTGTTCAGTGGTCCACGTCGCGCATTCCATACCTGTGTCATACTGTTGTGCGGTTGGGTAGGTGGGGGTAAGGTCAATCCCCATGCCTGCCAGCTGTGTGTGTGTGTGTCTATGCTCCCAGCTGCATGGGTTCATAGGTTATGGCTTTAGAGTTTCCGCATAACACTTATATCCTGCCGCCATCTCTGTGTTTGTGGATGGTGAGACGCAGCTCGTGGACTGCCTGTGTGCCTGCTGTGGTTGGCGACCTCCGTAGCGTGTTCTCCACGTGCGCCCTGCTGTGGTGTGGTGGGGTGGTGCTGTGTACGTTACACTCCCAGCTTTGCCACATGTGTCCGTCTGTATCTCTCTCGATGTATATATACATACTTATGTTGTGCCCATAGCGCTGCTCTTGCATGGACAGCTGTCTGTCCCATGTATCACATATTTGCACGGCTGACACATAGAACTGTGGTACGATGCATATCCACTCATTGTCCATGCAACGTCCGTATTCCAGCACGCCCTAGAGACATCTGCTGGATATCGTGGCAGACAGCTATCCTTGCTGTACTGACACTGTACCCGTACACGCCATAAACCTTGTGTATAATTGCCTGTTTATGGTGTGTGTATGTCTATCTGAGCTGTATGCATGGTCGTGTGTGTCCCGCTATAGCCGTCTGTGCAGGTGTCGCCACTATGGGTAATCCTTGTAGACCGCTGTTTCATGTGCACTTCAGCACATACCTGCAGACCGTACTACCCTCCCACGGCAGCGGCCTTAGATCGACCGCTGCCCTAGGCGATAGGGCTCCATGGCGCCCACCACCACAACACATGGTGCCCCCATCCTGGTGTACCTACATGACATACCTACTAGAAAGGTGGCCCTGCTAGTGCGGTGCCCTAGGCAGCCGCCGGATTGGCCTATGCCTACGGCCAGCTATGAGCACATCACAAGGCATACTTTTACATTCAGTGTTTTACAAAGGCTACATTTTAATACCAGAGGGGGGGAACCTTATCAACTATACTTTAGAATGTGGATTGAGATGGATTATTAGGTGGAGAGTTGACCACACACCAGGGCTGAATGATGAAGCACAGATTAAGCCTCTTTTGAGAAGCAGGTGGCTTAAACCCAAATAACAGGAATGTAGTTTAGGTACAGCTATACATTTAACACCCATTAGTCCACTCTTTCAGTTGTTTACCACTGTATTACATTGATATAATATACATATTTTCTATATATATTGTTAGATTTTTGATTGATGAGTATTAGGCATAGTACAATATCATATAATACATGTTTTAATAGGTTGTCTTTGAAGATGTTAATATATGTGTGTGTAGTTAACATTGCGCCTGCGCTTTATATGCTGGGGTTAATTGTTCATTGTTTGATGAGAAATTGACCAATGAAAGTGTAAGGAGGGATATTTAAAGCCTGGATGCTTTTATGTTATGTGTAAGTCTGATGGAGCCAACAGGTGAAAGCGCTTACTTGTCTATAAAGGAACCTTTTTATACCATTTGGGCACTGTCCTGGACAATTTCTACGTTGACTGTTTCATCTACCTATGTGTTTTTTGGATTGTGTGCCATAAGGTGCCAGCGGTTATTTTATGTTGATTAGGTGTATTCCATAGTCAATTGACATTAATCATATTAATTCATTAAAGGATCTTCTTTATGAGTGGGAACGCCATATTTTAACCATCCTATGACCTTCCTAGTTGAAGTTGTTAGTGTGCCATTAGTATGTGTTCCACAGGTCGCCCATTTGCTCCGCATTATGGAAGCGAGTGATCCCCATTTTGGTGATTGCAGATTGAGAGCTGTGTACACCGGTATTCGCATGGGGGGTCTGACTTTGTATGGGGAATGTCTAATGTAGTCCCTAGCTGTATTTCCTGTGCTATGCCTTACTGCAGCTGTGTAATTCCACCAGGTTTCCAGTTATGGGTGCCATCTTGGTCGTACGCTTGTCCATCCATGGGAATTGCCTACTGGACACTGATATAGGGCTGTACACATTTCACACCTGCTTTTAGCATTATCCTGTGGATGCTTTGCATCATTAGTGGGGAGTAAGGCATGTGCTATATCCACATCCCTCCCACAGGGCGGAACAATGGATTATCTGCCAAACAACACCGAGCCCCATTTCTGCATACCCAGGATCCCATGGCTGCAACCCTTGACGGTACACATTACACATCCTTCATGTGTGCGGGACTGGGATGTGGACTCACTTCTATGGACTCGACAATCTGGGGATTTCTGTTCATATATCCTGCATTTCATGGACACTTGTCATCAACCTTAAACATGCTGGTGGTGCATATGTCTAGCTGTGCCGTAGTCACGGCTGTCATTTCTTCTGGGTCGATCGCAGCTGGTTGATATTGCGAACGGATCAATTTTTGGAGTCCTACAATGGACACCAATGTGCATATGTAAAGTGTAGAACTTGTTGGACTGTCACCATCTGGCCAGTGGTTTTGACTGCTGCTGTATGTTCCCCAATCGCGGATGTCTGTTTGACTACCCATATTATGTATTACTTGGCCTATCTATATCCATGTGCCAGTAAGCGGAAATACAGCAAACCTTGAGCCCTGGTCATCTTCATAAAAGACATTATTGAACATAAACCATGCCAAGACAGACGATGACAAAAACGATACACTCCACAGTCAAAAGATACTGAGCTCTTTCACCCACTAACATGGGGCATCGTCGGAGTACGAAATACATTAGATAGTTGTCCCTTATATACTTCTTTCAGAGTCAGTTTAAAGTCAACTAATTAATAAACTTGCTCATAGTTAAGTGGACAGTGCTCCAAGTCTTGATGATAAAGTGACATATACAAATCAGTGTTGCATACATTACTTAATGGAAACAATAATACAACAACAATGTGTTAATGTAAATACAATATTGGTCAATACAATCAGTATATTGAAACATAGTTGATAATTGTTGTGAGTAAACCTTAGAATGTAGTGTGTTGATAATGATATTGTATATCAATGTGTATAATTGTTGCATTAAGATTCCAAATCATGGAATAAATAAGTACAATTAAATGCATATTTTGTATAAATATGAATGTAAATAAGAGTCACAATGTTAAATATGAATATGACTGTATTATAACTATATCACTATGATATGGACTAAACTGTAGCTGTTTACATCTTGTTTTCAAGTGACAAATCTATGTCCATGCGTCATATATACGGGCCATCGGACTGCTGTGTGTAGATATATACATGTGAACCCCTCGTTTCATACCTTGCTTTGTTACTGTCTGTGGATTACCTGTGTACACACATCAATTACCATGCCATACCTTTCCACTGTACAGGTTCTGGCATGGTGTACGGCTGGTTGGCCCTTAATCTTGCTGTGTGTTACATTGACCTGTGTCTATCTGGCAATTCGCTGGTGTGTCATGTGAGACCTTCTTGCTTCTATAGGGACCTGATCCCGTAATTGTGACGTGCTTCCACTGGCCATATATTTCTCTGTCATCTGGGATCTGTGTGTAACCAGTCCTTTCAGGACACTTTCTATTGTTGTTCTTTTTTGGTTACATATATGAGTACTTTGGTATGTTGTGCTATTATTGCGTGGAGCATTTCTCCACGGGCCTCTGCTGACACTGGACATATATCCAGCTAGCCTAGCCCGGTCAACAAGTGTGAGCCAACTGAACACATTTCGTACGGGGGCACCTTCTGACAAGTGGGTTGGGTTACAGATGCATAACCGTCGTCAATCCATACTACTAACACACACGTTATTCTATCCACATTCTATGTTTGTCTTATCACATAGCGTGTGTTTCTCACTATTTCTAACGGTACTTTACATGGCATTGCCCGATTCCATACTTTCAGAGGCTGACAGCTTTGAGACATGTATGATTGACGTGGAGGACACAGCCTTAACATTCCCTGCTGTGAGCAGATCACACATGCACACGCGCACTTGCATTTCCTAATTGTGGGTTACACGCAGGCGCACATCCATATCCGTATTCTGGTTACATATGTTTACTGGGTCTGTGTGGTTACATGGTCTGTGTTAGTTGTGACTGTTCCGGTAACATATCTCTGATCCAGTTGACGGACGTGTGCGGAACGCAGTTTCACCTTTACACATGTAACAGTCTTTGCGGCATGGACGCATTACGTACACGTTCACATTTATATGTTCTATAGTCGTAATTCAAACGGGACTGCATTCACGTTTGCCAGTTACTGTGACCACTACACATTAGCTGTTCAGTCTCATTTATATGCATACCCATGGTACTTAGCTAAATTTACATATTCTCCCCACCCAACCCCCCCCGCACTCACGTACGTCACAGGCATCCATTCTCCTGCTGGGAAAGGTGCGGTACTACATGTTAAACATTCCTTATTCCCTCCCGCTCATGGCCCAGGATGCATATGTCGTGACCGCAGGGATATTCAGATCACAGGGGCTTATATCCCCTACGCATACAGGCCTTCGATTGTCAGGGTGTTCCTGTGGTGCTTTGGGTTTGGTCTTGTCCGCCTAGTGTACGGAACTGCCCTGACTGTGTATGAATGTCAGACGAGTCACATGGGCACGGTTTGTCCGTGTCTATGATACCATATCCCCGCCCCCATTATTCCTAACCGTGTGCGCTGATTGGCCGGCGTGCCCGTTGTAGATCTTGTTATAGTAATTGCACACGGTCTGGTCGAACGGACCTATTTCCATTACTAAACCTCGGTATTTATAACCTGTCTCGCTATATTACATGGGTTTAACATTGCGTGACGGCTTTCACTGAGCCACAGACATGTCCGTTGCTTAGTTTGGGGCAGTCCCGCTCTGCTACACACATTTAACATGGCGGAACAGGTTGTACAGCTCAGCAACGGGGACATCGGGCTCTCCATCGCTGTTTAGTATTGAATCATTATGTTGACTTTATTTCACATAGCGAGACAGTGTCGACATTGGTAATGGACATCCCGCGCAGTACGTCCGCACCGCCGCGGGTGCCGTATGTCTGCTTTGGGTGGCGGACAGGCATTATGCTGTGCCATGGAATATATGGTTTCTTTCCATAGATGATATGGCATACTAGCAATGACCCGCATCTGGGTGTGGGTACTGCTGTAAGAGTGGCCTTAGGTCAAGTGGTGCCATAGGCAAAAGGACTCCATGGTGCCCCCACCACATCACCCGCTACCCCCATCCTGGTCTACCTACACCAAATAAAGGCTGTAAAGGTGCCCCTAGTAGAGCGGCGCCCTAGGCGGCTGCCTAGTTGGCCTATGCCTAAGGCCGGTTATGTGTGTGGTCCCTCGGGCATCGGCCTCGGGAACGCACCACGTCTGCCGTGGGTATATCTAGCATCACCCACATCCAGGCATGGTTTATTGCTATGATGTTCCATGTGTACGGACACGTGTGTTTGGACAACATACAATAGCTTCTGCTATTGGCATACAATGCTGTGGGTGGTGCCGGTTACCATACATATGCCTTTCTCAAAAGCCGACTTCACACTTCTAAACACTAGTGTGGTCTCCTTTAAGGCCCCTGAGCCAGTGGTAAACATTACTCAAACCGCTGAATCACTTACATATGCCTTCTACCAGCACCTACAGGACTGCATGGATCAGGCAATCCCATACAAAACTGAGACTCTTTGTACCAAAGCCAAGCATCCAGTCTGGTGGACCCCAGCCATAAACAAGCTCTACAATGAAAGGAGGTAGCTACTACAAGATAGAGCGGAATCCTTGTAAGGTAAGACACCCTTGCTCATTATATGTGAAGAACTACAAGCTCTCATGAAATCATCCAGGGCAAGTTCGACAGATAAATCACCAAGGACTCGACAGACAATCATAAGGCCTTCTTTAGCTATGTTGGACACCTGGGAGGACACTCCCAGATATGGTCAGACTGGGTTCAGAATGATGTGAAGATTACTGAACCTACACACATTGCCAACATACTGGCTGACAGGTTCGGTGCAAACTCCCCCCCCCCCACATGGAGAGATATCTGTACCATAGGATTGTGGCCCCCGGAACATCTGTAACGCACAGGTGGGAAATGCTCTCTCCAAGGCAGTAAACACAGCATCCATGGGACCAGATGGTGTCCCAGCTGTGTACTCCACGAACTCAATGAGGAATTAAACCCACAGTTAGGACAGCTGTTTAATCTTAGCCTCACCTCAGGTAACGTACCCAAGTAGTGGCGCAAGGTGACTGTAGTCCCACTTCACAAGGGCGGTGCCTCCACTGACCGTGGTAATTACTGTCCCATTAGCTTGACAAGCCTTATCTGCAAAGCCATGGAGAAGGATCATAATGGAACTCATAGATAAAGACATAGGGGACTTGCATACTTTGGATCCAACCCAGTTTGGCTTGGTCAAAGGCAGATCATGCCTTTTAAACTTGGTTGACTTTTTAGGAGCAGTCACCAAGGCCATTGATGAGGGTCAAGCAGTCCATACAGCCTAACTCAACCTGGCAAAGGCCTTTGACACAATACCCCCCTCAGGTATCATTGATAAACTCATCGGCTTGAATGTAAACCCATACATCGCCAAGATGGGTTGCAAACTGGCTAAGTGACAGAACCCACACGGTCATAGTTGCTGGCACTATGTCAGACTCACAGCCGGTCACAGGTGGTGTCCCACGGGTCTCAGTCCTGGGTCCACTCTTTTTCGGCATCTACATTTCCAAAGTACAAGCAAACACAGGGGGGTTATGGCTGACAATGTTTGCAGATGACTGCGAACTGGGTGCCATAGTCGGACACACATCTGACACAGATATCCTTCAGAAGGGCCTCACAGATATGGATATCTGGTGCCAGAGACATGGCCTACAGCTAAATGCCAGGAAATGCATAGTCATACCCTTCGGGAAGAACAAGGTTACCCCTAGCTACCATATAGGTGGCAATCCACTGAGCACAGAGGGAGTTACCAGGGATCTGGGGACCCAGGTTGTCAGTAACCGTTCGCTCGACACAAGTTGCTAACGTAGTTAGGTAGACCTTCTACATTGCCCACCTGATCATGCAGGGATTCACATCTAGATCAGGGGAGGTCATCGTCCCCTTTTACTCATCACTCATTAGACCTATGATTGAGTACAATGCCCCGTTCAGAATGTATCTGACCCGACACCTGCAGCAGCTGGAAAGGCCCCAACAGTTCATCGACAAATGGATGCAGGGTCTCAGGAATATGTGTTATGCTGCCCGACTGACAGGACTCCTGCTCTATTCAGTCGCATACCACTTGCTCAGAGGTGACCTGTGCCTGACATACAAGGCCATGTTGAACCCAGATTTGATGACTATGCTTCACCTAAAGAATCTAGATCCCTCAGAACCACAAGGGCAGGTGACGTAAACCTTGACACGGTCATTAATAGAATGTGCTGGAGGGACAGATTCATCACCCAGACACTCACTATGCTGTGGAACAACATCCCAGTACATGTGAGGCAGAGCACCTCGCTGGCCTTGTTCGAGGGGAATCTTGACCAATGGATGGGAGATTGCAGATATACCCCAGGGATTACTTCAGTGTCACTGCTTGACAGAGGTACAGCAATATAATAGGCATAGTTTTCTTCAAACTGAAGGGGTGGCAAAGGCAACATAACTATGGGCTAGGCTTATAGCTGCCCTTGGGCGGATAGCCTACTATGAACCTATGAACCTATGAACCTATGTTCATAGTTTGTCCCATTAACACTTGTCTATCCCCTGTCCTCATTCGTATGTGGATATTTCTGTGGCACATGATTGAACTATGTATTACCTGCAGGTATGCTGTGTACAGTGCACATATGTCACGGTTGATTACAGTGTATCTGTGTACCTACCTCTGTGATACTGAGGACTACCACACATCCTTCACAGCATTACATGCATATGTCCATACTATTATTCGTTGGCCTGTGGGGGGTTGTCAGGGCAACGGTTACACGTGTCCCTGTTTGTGCACGCATCATGGTGGTCTTTGACCGGCCTCCGTTGCTATCGTGGGATGGACGGTGGTGTTGGTGTGTGTTTGGGTTGTGTTTCCACTGCCGATACATCTGTGGGGTGTGGGGTTGGCACATGTTCCTCTTTGCAGGGAGCCCCATCCTGGACATTTGTGTCATGCGTCAATACTTGGCACATGCCATATGTCCTGTGATATTCCCACAGTCGTGTATGCCTTCCTGCATTACTACTGCGTGTTACTGGCAGTTTGTATCTGGTACGCATGGCTATTATGTTGGATAGCTTAGCCTATTCCCATGATATGACATACCCATTCATCCAGGCATATACATGTTATTCCATCCTTTGCATTGGCCATGGGTGTTTGGCCATCCGGCACCACTATTCTCTACGTGTGATGTCCCACCTTCACTTTCTGTGCATGTGGCACCCTGTTGGGGTGTCCTGCTTGGTGGGCAGATGTTCCACCCTATGTGTTGTGTTTGACATGTCTGCATAGCTAATCATCAGTACGGTGGCTGAACATACTGCTTTGTCCAGATGTGTACAGTTATGGACACCATGGCATGTGAATGCCTATGGGGTTTCGACAGGTCCATACCACATGCGGGATGTACACATTCTGCCGACACATTCACATGCAGCCATTTGGATATCAGTACCTGAGGCGGGATGTTGACATGTGGGGTACATATTTGCCTGCGTGGCACTGCCTAGGACAATACTTCATACTACATTTGAGGTATACCCACTGTGTGTAGGTGTGCAGCTGCGCAAGGCTGCTAGCTGGGTTGGGTGCACGGTCGTACATGGGTGCGGGTTACGTGCTATGATGGGGCTGTTGTGTATTACATTTGCATGCATGGGTTCTGCTTCTGGTATTACGCTTCGGCATATGCCGTCCTATGTGTATGTGACGGGCACGTTGCTGTGTGTAGTACATGTTGCTATGCACATGTTTGTCTGTGTTTAGGGTATCTGGTTTCCTTCTGGTTGTTATATAGACACGGCTGCCCGGCTGTGTACTCTCACTACTGCTGGTGACCATGCCCATGGGGCTACTTGTGTGTAGGTGCGGCGCACTGACATGCTGCGGTACACCTTCACTGGGTATGCCCACTGACAGTGCATTGCGTGATGAACATGGTATTACGCGTATCCTTTGTTCCTTGGATGGGTACAATTTGGACTTTGTGGGTTAATGTTTGGTTCTCCGTTTTGTGTGAACGGGTACTATGTTGCATACTCTGCGTACGTTTCATTATCCACGGACACTGGCTAGTGCAGTTACTATTGCAGGTGGCCTGTGACAGTCAGCACTTTAGGTTGCTCCTCGCCTGCCGGCTTGGCCACGCCTACGGGTGCATCCTACTTGGGCTCGCGCACGTGCCCTCTGCACGTGTTTGTGGTTGCGGCGCGCACTCATTACTATGTATGTGGCGCTGCTACGCCGATTATACACTGCACTGCCGGCGCAAGCCTTACACCAGCCTTGCGCCGAGCTTCATGAATCCGGGGGTCTATCTTACTACTTCCTCCCTTTTCCCATTTGTATATCCTGCAACATTCACTAAAACTTTTCACTCCTCATATCACCTATCATGAAGTAAAATAAGCATTTTAAAAACTCTATACTCACTGTATCTACCTTATGTAGAGCAAAATAAATGTACCTTAAAATGTTTAAAACATAATAATTGCAAAATACTGTATGTTTTACTACAAATATTTTCTTTTGCAATTATTTTCTCTCTCATGCCTGCTAAGCATCAGCCCTCACCTTACTGGTCCTGCCCAGTTGCTGCACTTTGTGCAAGAACCAGTTGTGGGTTGCCACCATCCAGGCAACCATCTCCAGTTTTTGGCAGCTCTAAGCCCTGAATCTCTCACAACAGCCTGATATAAACACATACCCATAACAGCCTAGACCCCCTGATGTAGGTACCTAACCACAGATATAGCATATTATACAGTGCGAGCTCGACAAAGACGATAAACATGCACGCTGATTCACCAATCCCACCAGCGTGCACATTGTAAATCCAAACTAACCTAAGTAAGAAGTCTGTCTGCTAAGGAATCATGCAGTGTTGACTTCAAATAAACTAAACCTTGACCTTGGAGTAGTTCTACTGGAGAATAGGGCAATGCAAGTCAGAATAGTTAGTTATATTTGTATCCAAAGATGCAAAGTGGAAATACAAAAGAACTGTGCCATATGTTCCCATTTCTTTAATTTCCACTAGATCCATATAAGAAAATGTAAAACAAGCTGTCCTAACCATATGAAGACAATCCCATACACATGCGTGCACACACACACGTACGCATATAAGAAGGAGAAAACATAATTCTGGAGATATGATTATGATGCATCTTGAATGACAGCACAACTGAACCTATGCACTAAATAGGTGACCAGGGCAACAAATCATAGGTTCATAGGTTCATAGGTTGGTACTAGGCTATCGGCCCTAGGGCCTATACAAGCCTAGCCGTAACAATTCCCTGGATATTTCTTCCCACAATATTTACTTCCCTGGACCCCTGTCTAGCAGGGTGACTGACATGATCCCCGGGGTGAATTTCCTATCTCCCATCCAATCGTCAAGGTTCATTTTGAAGAGGGCCAAGGAGGTGCTCTGCTTGACATGTATGGGCAGTCTATTCCAGAGTATGGGGAGTCTCTGGGTCAGGAACCTATCCCTCCAGCATGTTTTGTTCATTGTGATGACAAGGTTTAGATCCCTGGAGCATGTGGCTCTGAGGGATTGGGATTTCTTTAAGTGGAGCATGTCCAACAACTCAGGGTTTGGCATGACCTTGTATGTTAAGCAGAGATCGCCTCTGAGTAGATGATATGCCACAGAGTATAGCTGGAGGTTTTTTAGATGGTCAGCATATGGAATCTGCTTTAGGCCTGTGATTCTTTTAGTTAGGTATTTCTGCGGCCTTTCCAGCTGTTGTAGATGTCTTGTGAGGTACATACCAAATGGGGCGTTATACTCTATAATGGGTCTAATGAGTGATGAGTACAGTGGGACAATGACCTCCTTTTTTCTGGAAGAAAATCCCTTAGTGATGAGGTGTACTACATAGAAGGATTTCCTGACTGTTGTGGTGATGTGGTTATCGAAGGTGAGACCACTGTCCACCTGTGTCCCTAAGTCTCTAATCACACTTTCGATGTTTAGTGTACTGCCACCTATGTGATAATTCATGGGTGCATGTTTTTTTCCAAAGGGGATAACTATACATTTCTTGGCATTAAGCTTGAGCCCATGGCTCTGACACCAGGCATCTGTTTCTGTAAGGCCCTTTTGTAGAATATCCACATCATTTGGGGATTCAATAATGGCTCCCAGTTTGCAGTCATCTGTTAACTTTGTTAGCCAGAGTCCCTTAATGTTGGCCTGTACTTCAGAGAAGTAGTTGCCAAACAAGAGCGGACCCAGGACTGAACCCTGAGGTACTGGATTTGGAGTTAGCTACTTTTACAGTCTGGGATCTGTCAGTAAGCCAGTTGGCATCTCATTGAGTGATGTAGGGATTTATGCCCAGCTTAGTAAATTTATCTATGATTTCAGAGTGGGGGATGATATTGAAGGCCTTGGCAAGGTCCAGATAGGCTGTGTGGACTGCCTTACCCTCATCCACAGCTCTGGAGACTGATTCAAAGAAGTCAATCAGGTTCAGGAGACAAGATCGGCCCTTCACAAACCCAAACTGGTTGGGGTCCAGTGTTTGAAGGTTGCCAATGTCTTTGTTTATAAGTTCCATGATAATGCATTTCATGCCCTTGCAGATCAAGCTCGGTAGACTGATGGGACGGTAGTTCCCAGGATCCAAGGTGGATCCCTCCTTGTGGAGTGGGATAACTGCAGCTGTGCACCACTCAGTGGGCACGAAGCTTGAGGTGAGGCTATGATTAAACATGACACTTAGGTGAGGTGCCAGTTCATTTTGTAGTTCATGTAGTACACAGCCTGGGATGCCATGTGGTCCCATGGATGCTATATTCTTAGATTTGGAGACTGTGGTTTCTACCTGTGTGACCATGATTACCAGAATTTGGCAATCTTTTGGTATTGAGATGGGACCTTTAGGGGGTGATAGGGGGTGAAGTTGGCACTAAATTGATCTACCAGGATATTGGCAATATCCTTGGGATCATTATATTTAATGCCATTCTGTTGTAGCTCAGAGCAGATCTGAGCATTGCCATTTAGATTTTTGACATAACTATAGAATGCCTTGTGGTTGTCTTTGGAATCTTTGGCAATTTTATTTTCGTAACTAGCTTTTGAGGATTTTATGATGGATCTCAGCTTCTTACTGAGGCTGGTAAGGGAGTTTTTTGCATCCTGGGATTTTCCTCTTTTCTGCAATAGTTTCTTCCTTCTGTTGTATAGTTTGTTTATAGGAGGGGACCACCAGATTGGCATGCAATTTATTTCTAATCAGTGATGTGGTTAGTAAGTTTTACTTAAAAAAAGCAGTGTTTGATGAGAAAGACCAATTTACACAGCCACTTAGATTTGTGCAGATGCCTAGTATGTCTTCTGAGCCGTTTTATATTGTTCTCCTTTCTTTTATCTCTGCTACTGGGATCACTTACTGTTAAAAGCACATTTCTCAGAGATGCTGGATCATGAAACATACCTTAACTACAAATGTGTTTTTGCCATTCTCTCCTAATATCTAGAAAGGGCTTCTGTTGGTTGATCAATACAGTTTAATCATTATTATACAATGCGGACTCGCAAGCGTGCATGCTGATTCCTAATCCAAGTAACATGCACACTGTAAATGCGAAGTAACCTAACTAAGAAGTCCAGCCCCTAATGTATCATGCACTGGCAACTTCAAATGAACTAAACCATACAAAAACATCTTAGTAGCAAGCGCAGAAAACATACACAACCATTCTACAACTGGAAACTATATTTTACTGTTTTACTGTGTGTTAAAAATAAAACAAATACCGAACAACATGCATACAGTAAATAGCCATTAACTACCCAGGTTCCTAACCTACTTTAGTATTCAAAAGCAACGTGAACCTTGCAAAAACACCTTACCAGCAATCATGATCCACACTGCAACTGATCTACTACTGGAAACTCTATTTTACATATAAAATAAATACCTAGCACCACGGACCCCTGTTTCATTACATCCGTTCAAAAACCTGCACGAGCCTTCTTAAACACAAACACTATAAACTGAGACAGAAAAAAAACACCAAAACGAGATACCTCACAAAAAATTAAAAAAAAAAAATGGAGGTAAACTTTGACCTAATAACTGATAGTGAAATGGAAGAAATATTTGACAACATACCAGAAACCATGATGAAACAGTCAACAAGCAAGGAAGTTTACCAACTACAAGAACAGGAAGTACTGCAGCATAACACGTCCCATAAAGAAGACAACAGTGTGACAAGTCATACATTTCAGAAAGGGGAAAAAAAATTCAAGCCTATACCATATAGAAACCTAACAAAAGACATGCAGAAAAAACACGTAAAGAAATAGAAACACTAGGATTAAAAAAAAAAAGAAACAAGTACAAGAAAACAAACACAGTGGGCTATAAACATATTTCAAAACTGGCAAAAACAAAAAAATCTACAGCATAGACTTGCAAACTATTACACCAAAAAACTTAAACACAATACTTAGAGAATTCTACGCTACAGTACGAAACACAAAAGAAGAAGAATATGTAATAAGTGCATTTGTATCCCTACGTGCAGGACTCAACAGATATATAAACAAGACATCATTAAATAGAAAGATTAACATAATAACAGATATACGTTTAACAAATGCAAATAATGTATTTACATTAGTAATTAAAAATTACAGAAGACAAGGAAAAGATACAGCAGAACACCACCAGCCTCTGACAATGCAAGAAATAACGCAACTAAGAAACAGCCAAGTACTTTCCTCAAGCACAGCAGATGGACTCGTCAGAAAAGTCTGGTTTGATATACAACTACACTTCGCAAGACATGGAAATGAAGGACTATGATACCTGACACAAGACAGTTTTACAATAAAGAAAGATGAAGATGGCACAGAATATGTAACAAAAAATTTTAATGAACATACAAAAAAACCACACAAAGCATGATGACATCACAAAACATTTACTAAGAGGATTCATGTTTGAAAACCCCACAGACCCTTTATGCCCTGTAAAAAGTTTCAAAAATTACCTTCAAAAAATGCCACCTAATACAAAAGCACTGTTTCTCCAACCAAAAAACATCCACAACATGTACTGGACAAAATGGAAACATGTTCCTCAACACAACCTATGGAAATAGATTATCTTTCAAAAATGTTACCAGAAATATGCAAACTAGCAAACCTACCAAAGAGATACACAAACCACTCCTTAAGAGCAACAGCAGTAATATTACTGTCACAATTAGGGATGGAAACATGACAAATAATAACTGTGACAGGACATAAAAGTGAAACATCACTACAACCCTATTACCAACCATCAGTAGATGAATTCAAACCATGGGGAAAAATAATACCTGGAACACAAGAAGAAACACCAAAAAACCCAATAAATGAAGATAATATCAACAATACAACAGACAACGGACCAAGAAAAAAAAAAATGAAACTCCATAACACAGAATATTCTACCCAGAAAATGAATCAGAAAAGCCACAAGACAAACAACAAATAATAAACTATGAAAAAAATAAACATCTACAACATGGAAACCCAACAAAATAAGTAAGTAAATTTATACTTATATATAACTAAAACCATTTTATATATATATATATATATATATATATATATATATATGTGT
The DNA here is from genome assembly GCF_019279795.1 of Protopterus annectens. Taxonomy (NCBI): domain Eukaryota; kingdom Metazoa; phylum Chordata; order Ceratodontiformes; family Protopteridae; genus Protopterus; species Protopterus annectens. The sequence continues at coordinate 1,461,202,149 of NC_056744.1, read as the reverse complement.
ATATATATATATATATATATATATATATATATATATATATATATATATACATATATATATATATATATATATATATATATATATATATATATATATATATATATATATATATATATATATATATATAGGTGTGTGTGAAGTTCATAGGTTCATAGGTAGGTACTAGGCTATTGGCTCAAGGGCCTAAGTAAGTTTTGCCAGCAAGGTTCCCTGGCTTTTGCCATCCATGAAAGTTATTTCCCTGTGCTCCTGTCGAGCAGAGCCACAGAAGTAATCCCCGGGGTGAATTTCCTATTTCCCATCCATTCATCAAGATTTTTCTTGAAGAGTGCTAATGAGGAGCTCTGCTTGACATAGATGTGTAGCTTGTTCCAGAGCATGGGACGTACCTGGGACAGGAATCTATTCCTCCAGCATGTTCTGCTTATTTTGGTGACAAGGTTTAGGTCCCTAGAGCGTGTAGCTCGGAGGGATTGGGATTTCTTTAAGTGGAGCATGTCCAACAGCTCTGCGTATGACATAGCTTTGTATGTTAGGCAGAGATCGCCTTAGAGTAGGTGATATGCTATGGAGTAAACCTGGAGTTTTTTTGAGATGGTCAGCATAGGGCATCTGTTTGAGGCTGGTAATCTTCTTTGTGAGGTACTTCTGTGGCCTTTCCAGCTGTTACAGATTTCTTCTGTGGTACATTCCAAAAGGGACACTGTACTCTATAATAGGTCTAATGAGTGCAGAGTAGATGGGAACAATGACATCTTTTGCCCCTGGATGAGAACCCTTTCATGATGAGGTGTCCCACATAGAAGGATTTCCTGATTACTGTGGTGATGTGATTATCAAAGGAGACACTACTATCCACCTGGGACCCAAGTTCTCTTATCACACATTCAGTGTTAAGTAGACTGCCACCTATGTGATAGTTCATGGGTACAGAGTTTCTGCCAAAGGGGATGACGATGCACTTTTTGGCACTGAGCTTGAGGCCATGGCTCTGACTCCAGGCATCTGTCTCAATGAGGCCCTTCTGTAGGATGTCCACATCATTTGGGTACTCAACTATGGCTCCTAGTTTGCAGTCATTTGTGAACTTCGTTAGCCAGAGACCTTCTATGTTAGCCTGTACTTCAGAGAAGTAGATACCAAACAGGAGAGGATCCAGGACTGAACCCTGTAGTACTCCAACTGTCACTGGTGTGAAGTCAGATTTGGAGTCTGCACCTTTTACAGTGTGGGTTCTGTCAGTGAGCTAGTTGGCAACCCATATTATGATGTAGGGATTTATACCTAGTTTAATGAGTTTATATATAATTCCAGAATGGGGGATGGTGTCGAAAGCCTTGGCAAGATCAAGATAGGCTGTGTGAACCACCTTACCCTCATCTACGGCTTTGGTCCCTGCCTCAGAGAAGTCGATCAGGTTCAGGAGGCATGAGCTACCTTTCACAAACCCAAACTGGGTGGGGTCCAGAGCTTGGAGGTTACCAATGTCTTTGTTTATGAGTTCCATGATGATACATTCCATGGCCTTGCAGACCAGGCTTGTCAGGCTAATAGGGCAATAGTTTCTGGGGTTCATGGGTGGCTCCCCCTTTGTGGAGTGGGATAACTGTTGCTGTGCGCCATTCAGTGGGCACAAAGCCTGACATGAGACTATGATTAAGCATGGTGCTCAGGTGGGGAGCCAGTTTGTTCTGAAGTTCGTGTAAAATGCAGACTGGGATATTGTCTGGTTCCATGGATGCTGCGTTATTGGCTTTAGAGGGTGCAGTTTTTACCGGCATAATTGTGATTACAGGGACTCTGCATTCTTCTGGTATAGATATGGGCCCTTTAGGGGGTGAGAGGGGGGTAAAGTTAGCACTGAACCTATCTGCCAGGATGTTGGCAGTATCAGTTGGTTCTGTACTCATCCCTCATTAGACCCATTATAGAGTACAGCACCCCATTTGGTATGTACTTTACAAGACATCTGCAACAACTGGAAAGGCCACAGAAATACTTCACTAAAAGAATCACAAGCCTAAAGTAGATGCCCTATGCTGACCATCTAAAAAAACTCCAGCTATACTCTGTCACATATCGTCTACTCAGAGGTGATCTCTGCTTAACATACAAGGCCATGTCAAACCCAAAGCTGTTGGACATACTACACCGAAAGAAATCCCTATCCCTCAGAGCCACATGCTCCAGGGATCTAAACCTAGTCATCACAATGAACAAAACATGCTGGAGAGATAGGTTTCTGACTCAGAGACTCCCTATACTCTGGAATAGACTGCCCATACATGTCAAGCTGAGCGCCTCTTTGGTCCTCTTCAAAAGGAATCTTGATGACTGGATGGGAGATAGGAAATTCACCATGGGGATCATGTCAGTCACCCTGCTAGACATGGGACCAGGGAAGTAAATATTCTGGGAAGAAATAGCCAGGGAATTGTTATGGCTAAGCTTGTATAGGCCCTAGGGCTGATAGCCTAGTACCAACATATGAACCTATGGACCTATGTAATGTTCGTGCCATTCTGCTGTAACTCAGAGCAGATCTGGGTGTTGCCATTGAGATTCTTGACATAGCTATAGAATGCTTTGTGATTGTCCCCAGAATCAGTGGAGTTTTTTGTTTTCGTAGCCAACTTTGGAGGATTTTATGAGGGATCTCAGCTTCTTACTGAGGCTGACCAGTGAGCTCCTCCACTCATGGGATTTTATTCTCTTTTGCAACAGTTTCTTCCTTCTGTTGTAGAGTTTGCTTAAGACAGGGGACCACCAGATCGGCTTCCTTTTTTAGAGGATAGCGTCTTGGTTCTGTTAGAGATAGCATGATCCATGCACTCATGTAAGTGCTTATAGAGTGCATTTATGTAGGATTCACCAGTTGTAACTGTATTGTCCATCTGCATGGGTGTTATGAAGTTCACCACTTCTGTCTTAAGAAGCATGAAGTTAGCTTTGGAGAAATTTTTTACAGTGGCTTCCTTAATGGGGGGTGGGGGAGAGATGTGGATATCTAGGGTGATTAGCTTATGGTTGGATCTGACCAAAGAGGAACTGACTTCAGGTCACTCATGTTGGTAATGACTAGGTCTAGGATATTGTTGCCCATGGTGGGGGTGTGGATAAGTTGATCCAGGGCATTGGAATTTATGAATTCCAGAAAGCATTGAGCAAAGGAGTTGGTACATGAGTAGTTTTCCCAGTTAATGGTGGGGTAGTTGAAATTGCCCGTTATTAGGGTGTTTGATTGAACCCTAATATTTTCCAGTATACTAAGAAAAAGGAGTAGGAATCCTAGGGCATGGTGGGGGATCTGTAGCAAGCTACAATTTGGATTGTAGTTTTGCCCAGAGTGAGTTGCAATTGGATAATCTTGGATGCATTATGCTGAGCAATTAGCCTGGAGGTGTGGATATCCTTAATGAATATGGACACACCTCCATCTTTGGTGTTCAGGTCCAGGTTAGATGGCCGAAAGGTGTGGTATGAGTTATAGCCTGGTAATGCAGGGGTGCTCTCTGGAGCCTTGAACCAGGTCTCAGTCACTGCACAGATATTGATGTTCTCCATTTTAAGGACTGCCTTGATTGAGTGCATTTTGAGGTTTAGACTTCTAGCATTGAGTAGCACTGCCCTCAGTTTTTGCTTGCCTGTACCTGTTACGGTGGTGAATTTGTCATTTGAACCTTGCCTAAAAAAAGGCACTATAGGGGTGGCAAGAGCCTTAGCCAGTATCCAGAATCCTAGGTGCGACAGATGCAGACCATCTCTGGCAAAGCATCGTGGTCTGTCGACCATGTCGTCCCAGGCAGGCAGATACTGGATCCCCTTAGAATGACACCAGATGCTTAGCCAATTGTTGAAGTCAATCATTTTGTCCTTGTACTGTGGTATCATCATGATGGCAGGATGCTACTCAGGGCAAGGGTCATACCTGCCAGGGCTACAAGATCAGAGACCTCTGACATGTCTGTTTTCATGTAGTCCAGGAAGGTACATCTCAGGTCATTCACACCAACATGGACAATGACAGAGTCATATTTGTACTTGCTGTGTAGTGTTCTGAGTGTGTGGGTTATGTGGCGGATCTTGACAGCTGACAGGCATCTGACAGTACCCTTCTCCTTGTTTAGCCTAGTGAGTGGGACATCAGTGTGCCTGCCTACAGAGTCAACTATGACTAGTGTGTTGGGTACGTTGTTTTGCCTTATGGGCTGTGGTTGAGTGGCACACTGATTTTGTCAGCTATGTGTCATTTGGGTTGTGTTGGGGGTGGAGGTTGCTTGCATTTCTGCTTTGGAAGTCTCTGTTGTTTGGTCAGATTATTATTAAGAACCTCCACAAATATTGTTGTGTTTCTATGTGTGGATTTTGGTGGTGTAGGTTTAGTGGGACTATGTGATGAGTGTTGTGTGGTGCAAGTGTTTACCTTCTCTTCTTGACTATCAAATTCAGTCTTGGTTGGAGAGAGCTTTGCCTCCAGTTTGGCTAGATAAGTGCATCTCTCACAGGTTGTACTGTTGGGTGGTAGGAGGAGAGGGTTGTCTGTGTACATGAAGCAATTGCTACATTGCCCCAAGATGCCCAGATTCATCAGGTAGACAGGAGAGAACACCAGCAGCTGACCCTTGGACATGCCTTAATAAAAAAACTATTTTCCTCTAAGCAAGTGAGGAAAGTAAGTACAAAAACTGATTTCCTCTAGGTAATGAGGAAGGTTGAGTGCTGTAGTAATGTGTAGCTTATTTAGTGCTTATAACAAGTTCCAAACAAGTGCTGAGCCTGAAGAAGCAAATTCAAGTGCTAAAGCTAAGGAACTGGCTAGTTCTAAGGGATTTTATATATATATATATATATATATATATATATATATATAAACATAAAACTAGCTATAAACATAATCTCTCATTACAGGTACTACACTAACAAGAACTCAAGCCAACATCTGAACATAGACAACCATCAAGTTAGAAGCAATACAGAAATATAAAAGAAGCTACAACACGATGACATACCAAAAGCTTTAAAACTGTTTACTTATATAATTAATTCCTAACATCTCTTGAAAAAATTGTAATAACTTGTATTTAAATTAAAAGATAAATAAACAATAAACACTATGTGAAAGTGTGGACTATTTTATCTCACAAAAAGTGGAAGAATACAAAGTAAAGCAAACAAAAATCTAAATAACAACAACACAAACAAAACACAACACAAAACTAACACCATTGTATAATAGCAATAACCCAAGGCTGGGTGTGGGTAATGCTGGATTTACCCATGGTTGGCATGGTTTGGCCCGAGGGTGAATTACCCATACCCAGCTGTGGGTTATTGCTATATGAACGAACTGGTAGCTGTGTACATGTGAGTAGTACCTCATGTTGTCTATGGGACTGTCATCCTCCAAAGAATGTCTGCAATGCAGATCACCAGGATTACTTACATTTTTACACCAAGCTCCAACCCTTTGTAGACTTTAAAGTAATTCCAGATCATTTGGGTCATAGTCATGGCTTTATCCCTGCATGCCATGGAGCTGGCTACCTGAAGTTGTTTGTCTTTCGGCTTTTCCTGGTTAGGGGTTGCCACAGTGGAACTCCGGTCTGCTAATGATTGGCAGTAGATTTTCATGATGCCGAGGTACCAGCTCGACATCCAACCTTCAACGAAGGCACATCCACTTACCCATGTCTTTCGAATGCCCATCCAACCGCGGGGAGGACATGCAGACTCTGCACAGAAGGCACTCCCCGCACTTCAGCCAAGAATCAAACGGGAGAACCTCTTGCAAAAGTATTGATAATATTATATTTTCTTCTGGTCTGGGCCATTGCTAGAAATGATCTTTGGATGAATTCAGTTACCCAGTGAACAAATAAAGTAAATTAAAAAAAATAAAATACATTTGTAAAATGTGTCAGTTTTTTTTGATGCATCCTGTTGAATGAAGGATGTTATGCAATTCCCCAGTTACATGCACACATCATCAGAAGTGGCTTTATATTATGAGAAAGAGGGATTTAATTACCATAAATATGAAATGGTGCCTGACAGTAGCATAGAATAGATCTGAGTCCCAAATTAACTTTAGCAGAATCACATATGGAAAAAAAACAATGGATGTCTGGCTATTTAGCACTGTGTCTGAAGACAATACCTTCAACCTGAATACCTTTGTCTCTGTTTGCCTACTATGAGGATCACTTAACTAGACATTGCTCCTGGGTCACTCCTAAACCCAGGCAGTGATACCCAATATATTGCCTTATTATCAAATAAATAATAAAAAAAAAGAATCCAGAAAATTTTAATTTCTGTTGCAGTCTTTTATATGTGCAGACAATGTGTCTAGTAGTTGTTTTTAAAGATATTCAGATGTCTGTTAACCAGAACCAAACTGAATATGTTCCCACTGCTCTAAACTAATGTATATCTTTGGTCTTATGGAGCACGTTAGAATGACAGCCAAATTACTGAATTATGTGCTGTAATGTGAATCATTTCTATATGTCTTCCCAAGGTTTCATTTCTAATTGAGAACAAACCATCTCAGAGGTACGCTGAATTCCCTAGAAACATATGAACTGATGGTACTTCGAAAAACAAGAAAAACCCTCAGGAGCAGGATAAGTGGAAAAGGGGAATATATAAAGCTGAAAATGAGACAGTAAATGTTAATATTAAAGGAAATGGACTTGTGATGTACATGAAAAGATCAAACAAATTGTAAGTTTCTCAATGTCTGCATCACCTTATCAGTTATCAACTCCATGTGGCAGAAAGGGAGCAGTCAATAAAGAGGAGGTTATTAGGCACAGAGTGCAGCGAGCCTAATATCCCTTTTAATGGATAATGTTATGCAGAAGAGTGTAGAGTAGCCATGTTAAAATCATAAGATTCAGGCAGCAAAGCCAAGCGAAGGGTAATGGTATAAAAATGGCTAGTACCCTCTGATGCAGATTAACTTTCCCACAAAACCACAGTCAAGCATCGATTAATAATTCCCTGCATATTGAAACACCCATTAGCATTCTTCTCACGTTCATTTTAAATTAGAGCAGTTAGGATCAGTTAGTATGAATGTAACATAAATAAAGAGACAGAAATTAAGTATAGAAGCATCAGGGAACAGAACCATGGTAGTAGAGACTAGAGAAGATAAAACGTATAGATGTTGATTGAGCAAGAGTGGTGTGTTTGGGACATGTGAGAAGGTTGAGCTGTAAGGTTTGTAGTTGCGTAGAGCCTTAGTGAATAACATTAGAGGCAGTGATGAGGCTGACAGTGGGACAATTCGAGGAGGTGGAACCAGTTGTTTGTGGGAGGACACAGAGTAGCTACACAGAAGAAAAGTGAGAGTATGGAAGGTAAAATGACTGAAGGTTATCAAGGAGTGGAGTGAACAGATGGGCAGGGAGATACATTGAAGGCATATGTAGAGGCAGTGAAGTGGTAAGGACAAGTGTGCTGGAGTTTGGGAGGAGGATAGAGGAAAACTGGACAGTAGAAATGAGCAGTAGGAGAGAGACTGTGTCATGAGAGAAGGACCAGTCTGGCATGGATGAGATGGCAGGCACTGCTTCACATACAGGATATAAGGCATAGCAGCAGAATGGGGGGGGGGTGAGATGGGTCACTGTAGGCAAAACAGAAAAGTGCCACAGGTAAATGCACAGGGGGTGAAGAGTGTTTGTCTCCTGTGTAGGATGCATGCAAGTGGTTCAGTCAGGAAAGAGTAACCAAGGGTAGCACTGGGGACAGCAGCTTGACAGGGGAAATGGGAAAAGATCTAGTAGTGGGAGAAACACATGGGGAAATAATAATTGGTGACCCATTACTTTAGGGCATGTATAAAGATCTAGTACTGGGAGAAAAACATGGAAAAATAATAATAATTAGTGACCCATTTGTTTAGGGCATATATGTGAAAGGTGACTAGAGAGAAAGAAAAAGCCAAATGGCTGTCTAAACAGTCCCTGAGCTGACCTTTGGGTGGCAGATAATGACCAAGAATCCCAAACAACAAGGAACATCCTCATGTCACTGTACTTGCAGGCAAAGGGACATGGTATAAAGAATGGCAGAAGATGCAGAGAAAAGGAGCAGGGAAGTCATATACACATGTAAAAAGTTGGGGTGTATACAATAGTATTCTTGGAAGGGCAGTCTGTGACAATGATAAGTACAACCAAGACGGAGAATATTAGGGATATTATCTGCTTATATAAGGGATGGAGAAAGGAAGTATTACATGAAACTGAGTGGGTGAATGGGGATAGGTAAGACAGAAAGGTGTTTGGGAAAGACACTCTGTATCTCAGCTCAAAACAATGAGTGTTACTGAAGAGCAGGTTGAAACAATATATGAAAACAACAGTGTGGAGGGAGATGTGGGCTCCCATTACATTATGTTGCATTGCGTTATATTTTCATTATAGCAGAAGCCTAGCCAAATGGGATAATGAGGAGGTGGGTAACAGAAGGAAAGGGACCAGCCATGGACTGGGAGATGGATACTATTACTAGGCAATACCTTCAGGTTCATCCATATTTTTCAAATAATCCTGAGTTTGCAGATTTTCCCTGATTTTGCCTCATATTTTAACTCAGTTCCTCATATAATTTGTAGTTTTCTACCATACTGTTGAGGACTCCAGTCACTAAATAGTGACATTTGAGTGTCAAACACTATATCCTTCAGAAAATGCACACTAATGTGAAACCTGTTATTGTAGCAGTTTTCTAAGTATAGGCCCTAGGGCTGATAGCCTAGTCCCAAAATTAAAGATTTTTCTTTGGGAACAAATTTAGGTTTTTATAGAATGCTTCTTGTGATTGTCCCAGAATCAGTGGAGTTTTTGTTTTCAGAGCCAACTTTTGGAGGATTTTTATGAGGATCTCAGCTTCTTACTGAGGCTGACCAGTGAGCTTCTCCACTCATGATTTTATTCACTTTTGCAACAGTTTCTTCCTTCTGTTGTAGAGTTTGTTTATGGCACGGGTCCACCAGATTGGCTTCCTTTTTAGAGGATAGCGCCTTGGTTCTGTTAGAGATAAGATGATCCATGCACTCATGTAAGTGCTTATAGAGTGCATTTATGTAGGATTCACCAGTTGTAACTGTATTGTCCATCTGCATGGGTGTTATGAAGTTCACCTCACACTTCTGTCTTAAGAAGCATGAAGTTAGCTTTGGAGAAATTTTTACAGTGGCTTCCTTTAATGGGGTGGGGAGAGATGTGGATATCTAGGGTGATTAGCTTATGGTTGGATCTGGACCAAAGAGGAACTGACTTCAGGTCACTCATGTTGGTAATGACTAGGTCTAGGATATTGTTGCCCATGGTGGGGGTGTGGATAAGTTGATCCAGGGCATTGGAATTTATGAATTCTAGAAAGCATTGAGCAAAGGAGTTGGTACATGAGTAGTTTTCCCAGTTAATGGTGGGGTAGTTGAAATTGCCCGTTATTAGGGTGTTTGATTGAACCCTAATATTTTCCAGTATATTAAGAAAAAGGAGTAGGAACTTAGGGCATGGTGGAAGATCTGTAGCAAGCTACAATTTGATTGTAGTTTTGCCCAGAGTGAGTTGCAATTGATAATCTTGGATGCATTATGCTGAGCAATTAGCCTGGAGGTGTGGATATCCCACGAATATGGACACACCTCCATCTTTGGTGTTCCAGTCCACGTTAGATGGCCGAAAGGTGTGGTATGAGTTAAAGCCTGGTAATGCAGGGGTGATTTCTGGAGCCTTGAACCAGGTCTCAGTCACTGCACAGATAGCGATGTTCTCCATTTTAAGGAGTGCCATGATTGAGTGCATTTTGAGGTTTAGACTTCTAGCATTGAGTAGCACCGCCCTCAGTTTGCTTGCCTGTACCTGTTACGGTGGTGAATTTGTCATTTGAACCTTGCCTTAAAAAAAAAAAAGGCACTATAGGGGTGGCAAGTGCCTTAGCCAGTATCCAGAATCCTAGTGCGACAGATGCAGACCATCTCTGGCAAAGCATCGTGGTCTGTCGACCATGTCGTCCCAGGCAGGCAGATACGGGCTCCCCTTAGAATGACACCAGATGCTTAGCCAATTGTTGAAGTCAATCATTTTGTCCTTGTACTGTGGTATCATCATGATGGCAGGATGCTACTCAGGGCAAGGGTCATACCTGCCAGGGCTACAAGATCAGAGACCTCTGACATGTCTGTTTTCATGTAGTCCAGGAAGGCACATCTCAGGTCATTCACACCAACATGGACAATGACAGAGTCATATTTGTACTTGTTGTGTAGTGTTCTGAGTGTGTGGGTTATGTGGCGGATCTTGACAGCTGACAGGCATCTGACAGTATCCTTCTCCTTGTTTAGCCTAGTGAGCGGGACATCAGTGTGCCTGCCTACAGAGTCAACTATGACTAGTGTGTTGGGTACGTTGTTTTGCCTTATGGGCTGTGGTTGAGTGGCACACTGATTTTGTCAGCTATGTGTCATTTGGGTTGTGTTGGGGGTGGAGGTTGCTTGCATTTCTGCTTTGGAGGTCTCTGTTGTTTGGTCAGATTATTATTAAGAACCTCCACAAATATTGTTGTGTTTCTATGTGGTGGATTTTGGTGGTGTAGGTTTAGTGGGACTATGTGATGAGTGTTGTGTGGTGCAAGTGTTTACCTTCTCTTCTTGACTATCAAATTCAGTCTTGGTTGGAGAGAGCTTTGCCTCCAGTTTGGCTAGATAAGTGCATCTCTCACAGGTTGTACTGTTGGGTGGTAGGAGGAGAGGGTTGTCTGTGTACATGAAGCAATTGCTACATTGCCCCAAGATGCCCAGATTCATCAGGTAGACAGGAGAGAACACCAGCAGCTGACCCTTGGACATGCCTTAATAAAAAAACTATTTTCCTCTAAGCAAGTGAGGAAAGTAAGTACAAAAACTGATTTCCTCTAGGTAATGAGGAAGGTTGAGTGCTGTAGTAATGTGTAGCTTATTTAGTGCTTATAACAAGTTCCAAACAAGTGCTGAGCCTGAAGAAGCAAATTCAAGTGCTAAAGCTAAGGAACTGGCTAGTTCTAAGGGATTTTATATATATATATATATATATATATATATATATATATATATATATATATATATATATATATATATATATATATATATATATATATATATATATATATATATATATATATATATATATGTATATATATATATATATAAACATAAAACTAGCTATAAACATAATCTCTCATTACAGGTACTACACTAACAAGAACTCAAGCCAACATCTGAACATAGACAACCATCAAGTCAGAAGCAATACAGAAATATAAAAGAAGCTACAACACAATGACATACCAAAAGCTTTAAAACTGTTTACTTATATAATTAATTCCTAACATCTCTTGAAAAAATTGTAATAACTTGTATTTAAATTAAAATATAAATAAACAATAAACACTATGTGAAAGTGTGGACTATTTTATCTCACAAAAAGTGGAAGAATACAAAGTAAAGCAAACAAAAATCTAAATAACAACAACACAAACAAAACACAACACAAAACTAACACCATTGTATAATAGCAATAACCCAAGGCTGAGTGTGGGTAATGCTGGATTTACCCATGGTTGGCATGGTTTGGCCCGAGGGTGAATTACCCATACCCAGCTGTGGGTTATTGCTATATGAACGAACTGGTAGCTGTGTACATGTGAGTAGTACCTCATGTTGTCTATGGGACTGTCATCCTCCAAAGAATGTCTGCAATGCAGATCACCAGGATTACTTACATTTTTACACCAAGCTCCAACCCTTTGTAGACTTTAAAGTAATTCCAGATCATTTGGGTCATAGTCATGGCTTTATCCCTGCATGCCATGGAGCTGGCTACCTGAAGTTGTTTGTCTTTCGGCTTTTCCTGGTTAGGGGTTGCCACAGTGGAACTCCGGTCCGCTAATGATTGGCAGTAGATTTTCATGATGCCGAGGTACCAGCTCGACATCCAACCTTCAACGAAGGCACATCCATTTACCCATGTCTTTCGAACGCCCATCCAACCTCGGGGAGGACATGCAGACTCTGCACAGAAGGCACTCCCCGCACTTCAGCCAAGAATCAAACGGGAGAACCTCTTGCAAAAGTATTGATAATATTATATTTTCTTCTGGTCTGGGCCATTGCTAGAAATGATCTTTGGATGAATTCAGTTACCCAGTGAACAAATAAAGTAAATTAAAAAAAATAAAATACATTTGTAAAATGTGTCAGGTTTTTTTGATGCATCCTGTTGAATGAAGGATGTTATGCAATTCCCCAGTTACATGCACACATCATCAGAAGTGGCTTTATATTATGAGAAAGAGGGATTTAATTACCATAAATATGAAATGGTGCCTGACAGTAGCATAGAATAGATCTGAGTCCCAAATTAACTTTAGCAGAATCACATATGGAAAAAAAACAATGGATGTCTGGCTATTTAGCACTGTGTCTGAAGACAATACCTTCAACCTGAATACCTTTGTCTCTGTTTGCCTACTATGAGGATCACTTAACTAGACATTGCTCCTGGGTCACTCCTAAACCCAGGCAGTGATACCCAATATATTGCCTTATTATCAAATAAATAATAAAAAAAAAGAATCCAGAAAATTTTAATTTCTGTTGCAGTCTTTTATATGTGCAGACAATGTGTCTAGTAGTTGTTTTTAAAGATATTCAGATGTATGTTAACCAGAACCAAACTGAATATGTTCTCACTGCTCTAAACTAATGTATATCTTTGGTCTTATGGAGCACGTTAGAATGACAGCCAAATTACTGAATTATGTGCTGTAATGTGAATCATTTCTATATGTCTTCCCAAGGTTTCATTTCTAATTGAGAACAAACCATCTCAGAGGTACGCTGAATTCCCTAGAAACATATGAACTGATGGTACTTCGAAAAACAAGAAAAACCCTCAGGAGCAGGATAAGTGGAAAAGGGGAATATATAAAGCTGAAAATGAGACAGTAAATGTTAATATTAAAGGAAATGGACTTGTGATGTACATGAAAAGATCAAACAAATTGTAAGTTTCTCAATGTCTGCATCACCTTATCAGTTATCAACTCCATGTGGCAGAAAGGGTGCAGTCAATAAAGAGGAGGTTATTAGGCACAGAGTGCAGTGAGCCTAATATCCCTTTTAATGGATAATGTTATGCAGAAGAGTGTAGAGTAGCCATGTTAAAATCATAAGATTCAGGCAGCAAAGCCAAGCGAAGGGTAATGGTATAAAAATGGCTAGTACCCTCTGATGCAGATTAACTTTCCCACAAAACCACAGTCAAGCATCGATTAATAATTCCCTGCATATTGAAACACCCATTAGCATTCTTCTCACATTCATTTTAAATTAGAGCAGTTAGGATCAGTTAGTATGAATGTAACATAAATAAAGAGACAGAAATTAAGTATGGAAGCATCAGGGAACAGAACCATGGTAGTAGAGACTAGAGAAGATAAAACGTATAGATGTTGATTGAGCAAGAGTGGTGTGTTTGGGACATGTGAGAAGGTTGAGCTGTAAGGTTTGTAGTTGCGTAGAGCCTTAGTGAATAACATTAGAGGCAGTGATGAGGCTGACAGTGGGACAATTCCCGAGGAGGTGGAACCAGTTGTTTGTGGGAGGACACAGAGTAGCTACACAGAAGAAAAGTGAGAGTATGGAAGGTAAAATGACTGAAGGTTATCAAGGAGTGGAGTGAACAGATGGGCAGGGAGATACATTGAAGGCATATGTAGAGGCAGTGAAGTGGTAAGGACAAGTGTGCTGGAGTTTGGGAGGAGGATAGAGGAAAACTGAACAGTAGAAATGAGCAGTAGGAGAGAGACTGTGTCATGAGAGAAGGACCATGGCATGGATGAGATGGCAGGCACTGCTTCACATACAGGATATAAGGCATAGCAGCAGAATGGGGGGGGGGTGAGATGGGTCACTGTAGGCAAAACAGAAAAGTGCCACAGGTAAATGCACAGGGGGTGAAGAGTGTTTGTCTCCTGTGTAGGATGCATGCAAGTGGTTCAGTCAGGAAAGAGTAACCAAGGGTAGCACTGGGGACAGCAGCTTGACAGGGGAAATGGGAAAAGATCTAGTAGTGGGAGAAACACAGGGGGAAATAATAATTGGTGACCCATTACTTTAGGGCATGTATAAAGATCTAGTACTGGGAGAAAAACATGGAAAAATAATAATAATTAGTGACCCATTTGTTTAGGGCATATATGTGAAAGGTGACTAGAGAGAAAGAAAAGCCAAATGGCTGTCTAAAGAGTACCTGAGCTGACCTTTGGGTGGCAGATAATGACCAAGAATCCCAAACAACAAGGAACATCCTCATGTCACTGTACTTGCAGGCAAAGGGACATGGTATAAAGAATGGCAGAAGATGCAGAGAAAAGGAGCAGGGAAGTCATATACACATGTAAAAAGTTAGGGTGTATACAATAGTATTCTTGGAAGGGCAGTCTGTGACAATGATAAGTACAACCAAGACGGAGAATATTAGGGATATTATCTGCTTATATAAGGGATGGAGAAAGGAAGTATTACATGAAACTGAGTGGGTGAATGGGGATAGGTAAGACAGAAAGGTGTTTGGGAAAGGCACTCTGTATCTCATCTCAAAACAATGAGTGTTGCTGAAGAGCAGGTTGAAACAATATATGAAAACAACAGTGTGGAGGGAGATGTGGGCTCACATTACATTATGTTGCATTGCGTTATATTTTCATTATAGCAGAAGCCTAGCTAAATGGGATAATGAGGAGGTGGGTAACAGAAGGAAAGGGACCAGCCATGGACTGGGAGAGGGATACTTATACTAGGCAATACCTTCAGGTTCATCCATATTTTTCAAGTAATCCTAAGTTTGCAGATTTTCCCTGATTTTGTCTCATATTTTAACTCAGTTCCTCATATAATTTGTAGTTTTCTACCATACTGTTGAGGACTCCAGTCACTAAATAGTGACATTTGAGTGTCAAACACTATATCCTTCAGAAAATGCACACTAATGTGAAACCTGTTATTGTAGCAGTTTTCTAAGTATGCATGAGCAATATTTAAAATCTGTCCCTGATTTTGGACCTTTGTCCTATATTGCTACATTTCCTTTTGATTTATGATTTTCTTTGAGTTCTGTACTATAATATTTACACTGAAGATGTGTTATATTATATTTTCCAGTGTTCTACAAACAACAGTAACATCATTTTTACTTTTGGGCTTCATTGTTTGAAAATAAAACAAATATCACTTGATATTCATACATGTTTAACATTGATTAAAAGTTTATCTTTTTAGTTACACAAAAGTTTTATAAACTTATTTAATATCATTTATCTACAATATTTGAAGCTTATTTTAATATCATTCCCTTGTAGAATCTGTCCCTTGCAGGACTTTTTTTCAGAATGAGCATCCCTGAAATCCAATTGTGTGCATTTTCCTGTGCAGACTACTTAATGTAAGGATGTGTAGTTCAATAATTTATAACATATCTGTCAATTTTTCTTATATTTTCATATCTGTTCTTATTTTATTGCTTCAGATTGTTTAGCATTTTATATGACATATGTAAGGTACAGATAGCTGGAATTTTGTAAATAATTTTATGTCATTTGTGAAAATCAAACTAATTTATATAAGAAGCTTGTGTTGCAAATGTATTAGAACTGTATGGCATGTGTATATCAAACTGCTCTGTACAGATGTTTATGTTAAAAAGGTATTTGTAAAGTGCTGTGCTTAAAATGTATCCAGAGTGTGCTCTACAAGAAGAGAACAGAAATGTACATGCACCATTATAACTGTTTAAATGTATATGTTAACACAGGAAACCAGAGGTTTACCTCAGTCCAGCAAACTTTAGAAAAATATTTGAAATTAAATTACTTTATAGGCCACAAAGATGTTTCAATGCAGCTAGAGAAACAAAGTCTATACTAGGAAGCTTTCTATATTGTCTTTAGGGTTAACTAATTGCTACTTTGGAAACATGAATACAATTGTTTTATGACTTCCAGCATCTGCCAAAGATCTGAGCAAAAGCCCTTGTATGAGTATTTTTTACAGGTAGATGCTAAATACTACCAGCTTCAGCAATGGGGGTTTTGGTCTGGGAACTACAAATCAAATGACCAGAAATTATGTCATTCTGCAAGTTATCCCAGCAGTAATATTATAGATATTATTTTGAGAAGTCTCTTAGTGAGACGCAGCATTCTATATTTGGTCTTGGAGCTGACAACAAGAATTAATCACCACACCTGCCTTGCACTAATGAAGTAAGTTTCTAGGGAACAGTATAATTCTCTTAGATTCAGTCAGGAATATAGTAAAGTTTAGTTTAGATATTTTTCTTTATTTGCGTCAACCTATACTGCAAGGTTATTTTAAATTTTTCCTGTGCTTTTGAACTCTGATGTCACTGTGAATATATATTTAGTATGTTCTTCTTATTTTATTATTTATTATTAAATATATTTAAACCGTTCATTGAGGCTGATCTGTGCAGAGATATTTAAGTTTTGAGAGTACTTGCATATTTATTTGGTGACACTGTGTGGGCCACTCCTAACAGCTTTGCTCTTAGTTAAACTACCATTAGTATTAATATTAATATCACTCAGTATATTGGGTACCCTTGGAAGAGCCTTAATGTAGCTGGCAGGACTGACTGGTGGCAGGGAAAACTACCTTATAGTCTGGGCAGAAGGGGGTATAGCTAGTAAATCTGGGCCAGCCTTTCCCAGGTGTGTGTGTGTGTGTGTGTGTGTGTGTGTGTGTGTGTGTGTGTGTGTGTGTGTGTGTGTGTGTGTGTGTGTGTGTGTGTGTGTGTGTGTGTGTGTGTGTGTGTGTGTGTGTAAACCAAACCTCAGAGAGTGTGTGTGTCAGCTACTTGGCCAGGGACACGAAGCACTGGTTGGACAGAGAGGGTGCTGGAGGTCTTGGCTTAGTCAACAGATCTCAACTCTATAGCTGTGCCTGTGGGGAGTCTTTTTGGGGGAACTGTAGAAAGAGGGAGAAACCAGCCCCAGACAGACAGTGGTCTCTGTGTGCTCTTAAGGGAAATTGCAATTGATGCAGAGAGCTGCTTCTGGAAATACTGTGTGTGTAACTGTTATCCTCTCAGTCAAACCCCCACTGTTGCCAGTGGTGATGATTTAGGGTCCTCGATTGCTGGTTAGCAGTGGTGGATTGTCAAGTATTAGTTGGTGGCAGTGGTGGGATATTCACATCACATATTTATTGGTGACAGTGGTGGGATCACCACTTCACATATTGGGATTCAGTGGTGTGAATATTGAATTCCTGTACCCCATAAACACTGGTCACTAAAGAAGGTGTTTGTACTCTCAAGCAGCCGCATGGTAGACATTCAGAGTTAAATATAACAGTATATTTATTTATTAATTTGTTAACCTAGTTAGTCAAGGAGAGCAGGCAAGGATGTCTGCAGAGGATTATGGCAAGCTGACGAGTAGCCAGTTGGCTGAGATGTGCCAAGCCAAAGGTCCAAAGGTGCATTCTAACCTGACTAAAGCAGAAATGATTGCAACCTTAACCACAGTTGCAGCACAGGCCAGCAACTAGGAAGACAACCAGACTGGCCTTTGGGATGTACAACTCTCAGAAAATGGACAGTTTGATTTTTCTTCAGAGGACTTAAATTTCCATTTGAAGTTAAATAGACTTGAACTGAAGGCCAAACATTTAGAAATAGAATCAGCAGAAATACTGTAGCATTTGGAGGCTGAGGAAAATGAGAAACTGTGGTGTCCGGAGGCTGAAAAAAGAGACTAAGTAGTTTGGCGGCTGAAGAAAATGATAGGCAGAGACAACATGAAAAGGAGATGCTGACTCTTTGCCAGGGTCATGGAGGTAATGGGGAATGGAATAACTGAACCCCAGAAGCAATATAGGTCAGTAAAATTCTTCCACAATTTACAGAGGGTGATAATTTTGATAGTTTTATTCATATATTTGAAAGGGTATGTAAACAATATATTGCTGACCAAGGGTTCTGGGTACGGATCCTTATCCCCTTACTCCATGGTAAAGCTGTAACTGATGTTTCTCAATTGTCTGATATTGATTGTTTAGACTACAACCAAGTAGAGACATGTTTATTAGAGTGTTTTAAGTTAACACCTGAAGCTTATAGAAAAAAGTTTTGTGAGCATAGATGCAAGGCAGATGAAAGTGTGTGTGAATATATTGCTGAGTTAAGCAGTATCAGGCCTCAACTTTTGAAAAGGTGGCAGACCTTTGGTGAGGGAACAAGCCCTTAGCACTTTGCCTGAGGACATGAGAATCTGATTGCCATATAGAAAATGCAACACCACAGATGAGTTGGGGAAAAAGGGAGATTTATAACTAGCAAGCAGGGCATCACTGCACAAGAAAGGAATACCCAGTGGTGCACATGGGTATAAGGGAACCCAAGATGGGCAGCCTAAACAATCCCAACAGAGTCTGCCAGTAGTAGGGCAAGACACTAGTTCAGGTATGTGGCCAGGATCAAGGGATAAATGTTTTAAATGTAACCAGTCGGGCCATGTAACATATAGATGCCCACAGAGGCAAGGTGGGGAAAAAGGCAGAGAAGACAGCAAGTGGGAATGATAGAATGCTGGTGGTAAGTTGTCTGGAGACAACAAGGATGCCAAACTACCACAGAGGCTTATATCCTATCTTAGTAGATGGAAAACAGGCCACTACTAATAGACACACAGTCTCTAACCTAACCATTGTGAAGCTTGCAATGGTTAAAGAGGAGCACAACTAGCTTGGGCAGTCTACTCCAGTCAGAGCTTTAGGAGAGACCCCATTCCAAATACCTTTGGCTGGGGTTCACCTTAACCTGGAGGGTGGAAAAGGAAGCAAGCAAGAAGGTGTGTTTAAGGATATCCCTGCAGATGTCTTGACTGGGAATGATTTTGATAATGCAGTACCTTGTGTACATTCAGTTACATGCAGTCAGGCTTGGAGACAGGCATGGGGGCTGGTAGCCTGGGGGATCAAGGCAAACTTTGCACTTAAAGCCAGGACTGGTAAGGTGCCTACTTTAGGGAGGGGGCTACGCTGCAGCAGTGAGACTGAAGGTGAGCCACAGCTACTCGTGGGTAGTAATATTCTCTTGGACAGAGTGACTACAAGGGCAGAGTTGAGTCCAGGCTGACAGTGAGGCACTGCTGTCAGAGGATCCCATACTTCCTGTGGAAGGGGAGCTGGGAAGGGTTACAAAGAGAGAGTTGAGACAGGCTCAGCTTTTAGACCCTACATTACAAGGCTTGAGGGAGGTACCTAGGCTGGCACCTGATTCTCAAGGAAAGGAGGAATCTGTATACTTGGACAAAGGGTTACTGTATAGAGAGTGGAACCCTGAAGGATGGCTAAAGGATGAGAGAATACAGCAGTTCATAGTGCCCAGAGCCTGCCATCTGGTACTTCTAGCTAAAGCCCCTTGACTTTCCCTTTGCAGGTCATATGGGCATAAAGCATACCAAGAGATGTATTATGGGATTTCCAGGGATGTAACAGGGTACTGCAGGAGCTGTGAGTAGTGCCAAAAAGTAGCCAAGGAATGAAAAAAAGGTCAAAGCTGTTTTGATGCCTTTGCCTGTGATTGAGGAGCCATTTCTGAGGGTAGCTCTAGACATTGTGGGGCCTCTGAGTACCCCCAGTTCTAGAGGAACAAAGTATATCCTAATAGTAGTGGATCATACTACTAGATACCTGAGGTGGTGGCTCCGTCCTCAACTGAGGCAGAAAAGGTGGCAAATGCTTTGTTAGAGATTATCTGCAGGATAGGTTTCCCAAAAGAAATACTGACTGACAGAGGTGCCAATTTCATGTCAGACTGTCCTGCTTGTCTGTGGGAATGCTTTGGGGTGAAGCACCTTAAGACCACCCACTACCACCCCCAGACTAATGGTCTGGTGGAGAAGTTAAACTCTACACTAAAGACCATGATACGGGCATCTGCAGACCAGTTTTAGAGGGAGTTGGACAAATATTTGCCCCATCAGTTATTTGCTTCCAGAGAGATGCCCCAAGAATCCACAGGTTTCTCACCTTTTGAGTTGCTGTATGTGCATAGGGTGAGGGGATCTCTAGATTTGATTCATGATGAGTGGTAAGGGTGAATGTAAATCCCACAAGGAATCTGTTATGGCATATGTCCTAAATCTCAAGACAAGGCTCAGGGAACTCATGGGCTTGGTCCAGGAGAACCTGGCAGGAGCCCAACAGCAGAAAAAGGTCTGGTATGACAGGACTGCTCGAGCCAGAGAGTATGCTATGGGGCAGCAGGTTATGGTTCTCATTCCTGTCAGACATAACAAGCTGCAGGCAGCTTAAGAGGGCCCCTTCACAGTGGTATGGAAGCTCAGTGATGTTAACTACATGGTCAAACTGCTAGCCAAGAGGCAGGGGCACAAACTGTACCATGTTAACATGATGAAACCTTACTATGATTGGTAAGACCTGGTGCCAAGTATTTGCAATAGGAGGCAGGAGGAGTCTGAGGGAGATCCATGGCTACAACAAGTCAGCCAGAAAAATCCTAAATTACTAAGTGGAACCTAAGGTTGCAGGCATATGATATAACAGTGCAACACTGTACTGGGGTTAGCAATGCCAACACAGATGGGCTTTCAAATAGGGAATGGGGTAATGTTTTCCCAGATAGGCTTATCCCTCTTAAGCAAAGTTTCTCAAGGGTCACTTGAAAAACTAGCATGAGTCTTCAAAGAGGGAAAGAAGTGTGAGGTAAGCAGGTACTGCCAGCAAAGCTAGCTGGAATTTTGTAAATAATTATATGTCATTTGTGAATATCAGACTAAGTTATATAAGATGGTTATGTTACAAATGTGTTGGAACTTTATATCATGTGATTATTAAACTGCTCTATACAGATGTTTGTGTTAAAAAGGTATTTGTAAAGTGCTGTGTTTAAAATATATCCACAGTGCACCCTACTGGAAGACAAGAAAAATGTACATGCACTATTGTAACTGTTTAAATGTATATATTAACATAGGAAACTGGAGGGTTAACCTCAGTGCAGCAAACTTTAGACAAATATTTAAAATTAAATTACTTTATAGGCCATAAAGATGTTTCAATACAGCTAGAGACACAAAGTCTGTACTTGGAAGCTTTCTGTATTGTCTTTTGAGTGAACTAATTGCTACTTTGGAAGCATGAAGGAATGCAATTGTTTTGTGACTTCTAGCATCTGCCAAAGATATGAGCAAAAGCCCATTTATTTTTGCAGGTAGATGCTAAAAACTGCCAGATTCAGCAATGGTCGTTTTGACCTGGGAAATAGAAGTCATATGACCAGAAATATATTACTTTGCAAGTTATCCCAGCAGTAATATTTTAGATATTATTTTGAGAAGTCTCTTAGTGAGACAGAGCATTCTGTATTCAGTCTTGGACCTGACAACAAGAATCATTTACAATACCTGCCTTGCTCTAACGAAGTAAGTTTCTAGGGAAAAGTTTAATTTTCTTAGATTCAGTCAGCAATACAGTGACACTTAGTTTAGATGTTTTTATTTATTTGTGTGAGCCTGTACTGCAATGTTATTCTAAATATCTCCTGTGGTTTTGAACTCTGATGTCACTGTGAATATATATTTAGTATTTTTTGTTCTTTTATTATTTATTATTAAATATATTTAGATCTTTCATTGTGACTGATCTGTGTAGAGATAGTTAAGCTTTGAGAGTACTTGCATATTTATTTGGTGACACTGTGTGGTCCACTCCTAATAGCCTTGCTCTTGGTCAAATTACCATTGGTATTAATATCACTTAGTATGGGCAGCCACGGATTAGCTTTGCTACCTCACAGCAAGAGGTTCTCCAGTTTGATACCCGGCTGGGATACCTTCTGTGCAGAATCTGCATGTCCTCCCTGTGGCCACGTGGGTTTCCTCAGGGTGCTCCGGTTTCCTCCCACATCCCCAAAGACATGCTGTAGGTGGATTGGACACCCTAAATTAGCCCTAGGTGTGAGTGCGTGCATGTGTGTGCCTTCTGTGGAAGGTTGGGCACTGGGCTGGCAACTTGACATCGTAAAACTCCACTGCCAATCATGAGCAGACAGGTGATCTGCTGTGGTGACCCCTAACTAGGAAAAGACGAAAAAAGAAGAAGAATTAATATCACTTAGTATACTGGGTACCCTTGGAAGAGCCTTAAGGTAGCTGGCAGGAGTGACTAGTGGCAGTGAAAACTACCTTATAGTCTGGGCAAAAGGGGACATAGCTAATAAACCTGGGCCAGCCTTTCTCAGGTGTGTGTGTGTGTGTGTGTGTGTGTGTGTGTGTGTGTGTGTGTGTGTGTGTGTGTGTGTGTGTGTGTGTGTGTGTGTGTGTGTGTGTGTGTGTGTGTGTGTGTGTGTGTGTGTGTGTGTGTGTGTAAATCAAATCTCAGAGAGTGTGTGTGTCAGATACTTGGGCAGGGACACAAAGCACTGGTTGGAGAGAGAGGATGCTGGATGTCTTGGCTTGGTCACTCAGCTGACATCTCAACTCTATAGCTGTGCCAGTGGGGAGTCTTATTGGGGATCTAGAGAAATAGGAAAAAACAAACCCAAACTAACAGTGGTCTCTGTGTGCTCTTAAGGGAAATTGCACTTGATGCAGAGAACTGCATCTGGAAATACTGTGTATGTACCTGCTATCCTCTTGGTGAATGTCCCCCTCTGTTGCCAGTGGTGAAGATTGAGGGTCCTTGATTACTGGTTGGCAGTGGTAGATTGTCAAATATTAGTTGGTGGCAGTGGTGGGATATTCACATCACATATTTTTGGTGACAGTGGTGGGATTACCACTTCACATACTGGGATTCAGCTGTGTGAATATTGAATTCATGTAGACTGTAAACAGTGGTCACTAAAGAAGGTGGTTGTACTCTCAAGCAGCCACATGGTAGACATTCAGAGTTTTATATCACAATAGATGTATTTATTAATTTGTTAGCTTAGTTAGTCAAGGAGAGCAAGCAAGGATGTCAGCAGAGGATTATGGCAAGCTGACAAGTAGCCAGTTGGCTGAGATGTGCCAAGCGAAAGGACCAAAAGTGTATGCCAACCTGACTAAAGCAGAAATAACTGCAGCCTTAACCACAGCTGCAGCACAGACCAGCAACCAGGAAGACAACCAGACTGGCCTTGGGGATGTACAACTTTCAGAAAATGGACAGTTTGATTTTTCCATCAGAGGACTTAAATATCCATCTGAAGTTAAATAGACTTGAAGTGGAGGCCAAACATTTGGAAATAGAATCAGTAGAGATGCTGCAGAATTTGGAGGCTG
The DNA here is from genome assembly GCF_019279795.1 of Protopterus annectens. NCBI lineage: Eukaryota > Metazoa > Chordata > Ceratodontiformes > Protopteridae > Protopterus > Protopterus annectens. The sequence continues at coordinate 1,461,178,776 of NC_056744.1, read as the reverse complement.
AAGAAAATGAGAACCTGCGGTGTCTGGAAACTTAAGAAAAAGAGAGACTGAGAAGTTTGGAGGCTGAAGAAAATTAGAGGCAGAGACAACATGAAAAGGAGATGCTGACTCTTCGCCCAGATTATGGAAGTAATGGGGAAGGGAATAACCAAACCCAAGAAGCAATAAAGGTCAGTAAAATTCTTCCACAATTTACAGAAGGTGATAATTTTGATAATTTTATTCATATGTTTGAAAGGGTATGTAAACAATATAATGTTGACTAAGGGCTCTGGGTACGGTTCCTGACCCCCTTACTCCATGGTAAAGGTAATGTTTCTAAATTTGGAGTATAATGCTAGTGTGGGCACTGTAAGAAATATTATTAAATTTGAATGGGGAAGTTTATAAACCTCACGAATTTAGACTGAATTCTGAAAGATGGATTAAAATTTGTGTATAATAACTGCCCAAACCTGAAAAATGTTATTGAAAATTATTTTAAATCATGCAGCTCAAGAAAGAAGGGCAGCTATAAGTGTGGCCGTTGCCAACAATGTAGGTATATTATTAATAGAGAAGAACTGTTTTTAAGTAGTAGAAACAGTGTTAACCAGAAAGGAATTTGTTAACTGTGAATCCAGTGAATTAGTATATTTAGTAGTGTGTGAATAGTGCCAGTCCTTCTATATAAGTAAAACTGAACAAAAACTGAAATGAAAGATATATGAACACTGCTATGATATACAGAACAAGAAAGAAACTAATGCTCTCTTTAACCACTCATTAGGGAGGAGTGAAAAAATAAGCAAGAGGGGGGCAATGGGAAGAAAGGATGGAGTATAGGGAGCTATGGTGGCAGATAACTTTACAAACCATCAGTCCACCTGGTTTGAATGAGAATGTGTCCCTAGACCCTATGTTGAAGATGAGAGCAGCTAAATTATGAAGTTCAATTTTAAACTCGTTTTCATTTTTATTTTCATTTTATTTTAACTTAAGTAAAACTTGAGGTACACTGGATTCTTGCTGTATTAAATGTTTTTAAAAGAAAGTGTGATTAAAATATTGGCCACTAGAGAGAGCCTAATCATTATAAATTCTGCTTTTCAGCTTTTAAACCATGCAGGAAGATTGTACAAGTTGAAGTGTGTTTTAAACCATTTTAGAGGTCATGATTTGAATATTTATTTTTTTAATAAAATGTTATATATTTTTAATGTAAAAGTTTTACACTGTCTAGATACTCAATGAGGTCATGAATATTCATGTATTTTATGATAATCAGTTTTTTAATCATTTGTTCAATTTTATTGGTTAACTTGTGTTTTAGAAGGGTATTAAAAGCATCATTGCAGTTGTCCATCCACATCTGATGGTCTGCTTGGTAAAAACGAAAACGCTGTTGTTTTAAAGTGTATGCTTTTATGTGAGTGTTTTTATTTTTCATTAAAACTGCTTCAACTGGATCTGCGTTTTGCTGGTGATATCTTTCCTGAGCACCTTGGACTTGCTACGCTGTTTCTAGATTATCTGATATTGATTATATTGATTGTTTAGACTATAACCAAGTACAGAAATGTTTATTAGAGTGTTTTAAGTTAACACCTGAAGCTTATAGAAAAATGTTTTGTGAACATAGATGCGATGTGATCAATTGAAGTTCAGGAATAAGTGATCAATGAAGCAAATGTAATTAAGGAGAACATGATTTCCTAATTTGTGGATTAGAAAATTATACAGCTGGAGAATGCATGTCATGAAATTTAAAATTAGAACATTGCTCACACTAAGACGTTTCAGGCTTGCGAATTGCACAAGAAAACATTATGAGAATTGAATACAGTCCTGCACAAGCCCATATGATGTTCGATGTTCTAAAATATCTATGAAATGAAGGGGACCCATCTGCAGAGTTGTGTGTGTGTGTGTGTGTGTGTGTGTGTGTGTGTGTGTGTGTGTGTGTGTGTGTGTGTGTGTGTGTGTTAACTATATGGATGCGTGCATATTTTTTTTGTAAGCAGGCAAACCCTCCTTTGCCCCCACAGCTCTTCCTACATACATATACCAACCCCAAGTTTGCTAAGTAGTGGAGAAAAGGCATAAATTCCAACCCTGCTATTACAGAAATTAAACAGGTTATCTATTTTCATACACAACCTGTTTACAATGAAGTACATATTAAGTACAGCAGCACCTTCCTCCCACCATATATAACTCTATGCATACACAGATACACACACACACACACACACACACACATATATATATATATATATATATATATATATATGTGTGTGTGTGTGTATATATAAATATATATATATATATATATATATATATATATATATATATATATATATATATATATATGCCTTTACTTACTTTAGTTGAGTAACCCATAAATCGACATCAGAAATATCAACCACAAAATGTTGACAAACTACCATCTATGCACCAGGAAAGAACCTTGGTGTATGCAGTTCTTCAAACAAAAAAACAAAACACATAACATTGCTTTTTTTTTCCCAAGTGGGGCAAGCTCCCTTGCACCTCTACAGTCCTTGCTAATTATATGTACTAACTCCAAGATCACACAATCCCCAAGTAAAGGGAATATTACCCTACCCCAGAAATGTCAATCTCACGCATCTGTCAACTATCTATTTAATTGACCAAATGTGATTGATTTAAATAGATGTTGACCACAAACAAATTAGACCAAATGCAAGACTCACATGTATATATATATATATATATATATATATATATATATATATAGTAAGGATTAAGGCACAGCTTTGAAGGTTATTTAATGTCTACTGAGACTGAGTTACAATATTATTGTTATTATTATTATAATTAGTTTTATGTTATGCAGATTGCTATCTCTTAAGTTTGCTGCACTTGTCAGCCTAATCACAATATAAGTAAGATTAGATTTGTCTGCATAAGATCATGTTTGTTTATATCAGTATTACTTGACAAAATGAGTATGGTGTGTATTTAGGAAGCACAACTGCCAGCAAATGTTTGTATGAAAGAAGCTCTTGTTACCTTCAGAATTAACAGATGCACTTCATTTGTTGAAGTAAGAAATGGCATTTGTGTAATTTTTGTAACAATGTATTCTGACCTTTATACTTTAGTAAAATGAGCTATTTATTTGTGGAGTAAAACAGGGCAAAAATACTGTGACATCAGCATATGATACTTCTTAAATAATAAAATGACATAATAAAAAGTAAAGATTTTCACTGAATGACAGAATAAAACTTAAAATGTCTTCTTGATTTCACTGCCTTGCTTAAGAGCTATGATTTTGTTATAGGTTTACGAATACAATGCTATTTAGTTATATTAATGACTATTTTAGAAAGTGAATTTGTTAATCCATAGTTCTGCTTCACTTTCAATTAACTGAAACAGCTTTTTAGTACTAACAGTGATATCACGGTCCAGCAGACTTAAATGGATTATTAAAAGGTTATGAAAACTTACCCATCTGGTTCTGAATATACATGGAGATCCTGTGTGAGCTGTAACCCAGAAATGCAACAATTGCAAAAAAAACAAGTCCTGTTAGAATTTGAAAAATGCAGATCTTCTTCATAGCTTTCTGTGTTTGGGAGTCAGTTGTTTGCACGTCTTGTATCAGAAATGCAGGTCTCCAAAATCTGTTCTTTAAGACTGGTAACTAGCAATCTGGAAAAAAAGAGTACAAAACAGTGAAAAGTGAAAAACAAAGTGCCATGCTTGGTGCAGATTTTACAAAATGAAGTCCTTTTTTTCTGATTTTGCATAAACTGCTTGTTGAAACTTGCACATAATACCTTTAATCATAAAACAAGAGTTACTGTGTAGCTACTACTGGCTGCTACTAATATAGCTACTGATTATTGCTAAGCTAGTCTGTGAACTCGTCAGAGAATGTAAACATAATCATAATGTTATCAGCAGAAAACCTAGGATGGAGCACTGATATGATGCTAAACTTCTCTTCCTGTTTTACAAAGACATAGACAAACATATTCTTTGTTTGCCTTACCTTGGCATTAGTTTGGAGATTCTTCCATAGGCAACAAAGTACACTTCACAAACTTGCATCCCTTTGATGAATTTCAATTCCTGACAATGTTATTGCTTTACTTCGTGTGCTATTTTTAATTTGTCAGGATTTCAGTATCTGCAAAAGGTGTTTATTGAACTTCAGATGTGTACTTAATGAAGTCCTTCTGGTACTGTAACATCCATAGTCAGAGCTGTAGCAAGTGAGTTTGATGCCCTAGGAAAGTCTGGACCCACCCCTGATCTCATAACAGCCTAATTCCCCAGCACAGTGTCAGTCCTACCCAACAAGATACACAATGAATGACCAGTCCTCTGCCATGTGCAGCACACAGGAATGGCTTTTACATAATAATCAGAAACACTAAAGAAAATCTAGGCACAGGGAGGGCTAGATGCCAAAAGCTATACTAACTAATTAAAAAAAAATAACATGAACTCAAGTCAATAAAATTAGAGTAGCAAAGCTTTCCCCACAACAAACAGATAAATAGAATCGCTGAGCCAATAGTACAGAACAGATTAATCAGTTAAAAGGCAAAGTCAACAGTTGGTATCGAATTGCCACATTCCCTTCCAGGAGGGGCAGCAGATGAGGGGATAAGGAGTTCATTTCACTAAGCCACCACTGGGCAGTAGTCTTCAATGGAGTAAGTACATGAATGGATACATTCACATCAGGAAAGTGTTGGGCCCATGCAATGATGGAGTCAGTACATGCACTCACTCAGGGGTGGGGTGGGTAGTAAGGGCCATAACCACAGACCCTCATTGTCAGCTTGATGGCAAGGGTACAAACCACCACAAAGCTTCCTGAATGATATCCCTCCAGATGGCTTTTGGCAGAATTCTTGGCAAGCAAAGTGCAAGAGAAATGAACATATTTTAGTTTGCCGGGGGGAAACTTGATGGTCAAAATGCATGGGAAAAAAGTTAAAATGTACTAACGAGCCCTCTTTAAGACTGCAAAGTATTCCTTAGATCATTCAGCCTTTTTCTTTATTTTATGGTGGATCTGTAAAGTCATTGTGCAACTTAAAATTCTGGTAAGGCAGAACATGGAATATGAAATCCTCAGCACTTCAGTGTTTTGATATGTCAATATTTGTGAATTATTTTATTGACCTTTGTTTACTGGGAAAGTTTGACTGGGCAATAACCCCTTTTTTTCAGAAGAGGCCTGAGGAGAAAAGCTCTAACATGTTACAAGAAAGTGATATCGTAGAATATAGCAAATATAAACATTTGTTATGGATTGCTTTTTTCTCAATATAATATAAAATTGCCATTTTTATGAGTATAATACAGTACAATATAATACAGAGCAATCAAAGAAATAGTAAGATTGTACAGTGAGAGAACTAAGCTTAGTTTTGTTTAAATTAAAAGAGAGGGGAGAGAGTCCTGAAAGCAAAGATGTGATAAGTAGGGAGAATAGAAAACAGACAAGAGAGTCAGTGGTTAGTTGAAAAGCTTATTGTTTTGTAGTCATGTTTTGTGCAGGTTCTCCTTATAGTTAATTTCCAATGTGACATCCATGCAGACTTGTCAATTATTTTCGAGTGACCCCTGGAGGTTGTACTGGTCCCTATAACATCTGCTAAATATGTAAATATCTTTCAGAAATGCATTCAGGATAAACATACTGCCTTGACCTTTGAAGGCTGTGTTGGAGTACCCAGTGTAATGTTTTGTAATTCTATTAAGGTTCATTTCAATGAAGAATTCAGAGTAGTTCCAAGCATTTTTCCCTATTCTCTCAAATTCTTTCGTTTGAACCATTCACATTTGACGGCGATTCCTGAGTCAGAAGTGGATATAAATTAAAATGAAATACATACATTTTGGCAAACTCATGCTCCCCAAAATAATTACAGTCTTGTAATACCCTTAACTGACCCACATAATACAGATATGATAAACTGTCTGAGACCCAAAGTATATGCCAAATCAAAGCTTGTATTTTAAGTACTTTAAAGACTATCAATATCATGCAGAGCAAACCCTACTTTTCCAGCTGCTTTTGTTGGCAGTCCAGAGGTCAAGGTTCACTGCTATTTCCTCCACGATATTTTCCACCCTTTGTCTGTCAGTCTCCATATGCCTTTTGTGTTTAGCACTGACCGGGCAGCAGAAATCACCTCTTCATTTCCCATATTGGTCTCTACAATCTGACTGGCCATCCTCAAGTTTCACTTTGATCACTGTGGCATGCAGTGTGCATGCCCAAGATGTTCCTACCTGATCTTCCTGCAGACTTAAGTGATGCAATCCCTGAATTTGAACAAGTTGTAAACCAGGCTTGTTTGACAGTTTTGCAGTCATAGCCCATGGATGATGAAAACATTGCTTTAACTTCAATACAAAGTCTTCAATTAACTCACTCATGCAGTAGTTGCAAAACATAAAGGTTATTGCAGGTGTTTCAACAACAAGCAGGGATTTGCAGGCATCCGAGTTTTTTAATGCCCTCAAAGTCTAAAGGACAGCAGTGTAGCACTGTTACCCACAGTGAGTTCACTAAAAAAAAAGAAGTGCACCTACTTGTCATAAATCTGTTTATAAGTACTTCTTCTGGCTTTTTCCCGGTTACGGGTTGCCACAGCAGATCATCTGTCCACTCATTATTGGCAGTGGAGTTTTATGGTGTCGAGTTGCCAGCCCAGCACCCAACCTTCCACAGAAGGCACACACTCACACCCAGGGCCAATTTAGATTGTCCAATCCACCTACTGCATGTCTTTGGGATGAAACTGGAGCACCTGGAGGAAACCCACGCAACCACAGGGAGGACATGCAGACTCCGCACAGAAGGCACCCCAGCCGAGAATCGAACTGCAGAACCTCTTGTTGTGAGGCAGCAACGCTAACCACTGCACCACCATGGCCGCCCATAAATATGTTTATAAGTGCTACATAATCATATTAAATCTATTCTTGTTACTTCCTAAGTATTTAACAGTTAAAAATATTCTTGAAACTTGCCCCTGTTTCATGATATAAATATATTTTGTTTTTGCTATTAAGGAAATGAAAATAAAACTTCTGAACTAAAAAGAAAAAGAAATCCTACAGCTTATGCAGTTCATACTATATGGTTGTTGTAAAAAAGGCAAATGCGGGCAAGAGCAAGGTAAGGGGAGAGGGAAAAAGAGGTGCTGTGTGTCATCCTCCTCTGTATGTACTTGCTGATCTCAATGACTAAACTGTTTAGAGATGCTTATAACAAAACAAAAACATTCTGGTATACCACTGGGATGAATATGCACTGGTGAACAATGCTTGGATTTATGTTCGTATCGCCAGTCAGTTATCAACTTATAGTACTTATGTGCTGAAAAAAAAGGAAGAAGCAGATAAGCTTGCATAGATGAACTTACAGAGTCTGTAGAAAGGAATATGATGCAGTCAGGAAGGTGGTCTACATGTGTTACCTACACTTATAGACGTAGCTTGATCAGTCCTTATTCTGGTTCAGGATCGAATATGTACTGAAACATCACAGTGACACTGTCCCATTTAAACTCCACTCTCAATGACATGTTGGCTAAACTCCATCCCAGATTAACTGAAGAAGGATGCTTACAGTAGACAGTCTCTTAATTTAGCAATACCACCGATAGTAACATATTATTTCACCACATAGAAAGAAGAAGCAACCAGCAAATCTTTACCGTTTTATTTAAAACAGAATGCTTCAAATCACTGCTCTAGCGCCTCGGCTTATACAAGCCTTTAACGGAGTATGACTTGTTCCAAAGTAACTTCATTAAATACTTCTTGCCAAACATCAATCAATCAATTAACATCAATTAATCAATTTCTATAATATTTAAAGCAATATTGCTTAAAAACAAATTCATAAAAAACATCTCCAATTACATTCTTGATTAAGTCCTGCTGGATTTAAAGTGTTGTATTTTAAAATAAATATGGATTCTTTTTCCCTTAACTTCTTTTTTATATCTGTTGTGCTAAAATTTGCCACACACACACACACACACACACACACACACATATATATATATATATATATATATATATATATATATATATATATATATATATATATATATATACATAATAAAGAAGTAAAGGGGAAAATAATCCATATTTATTTTAAAAT
>NC_056744.1:1461148103-1461165603 GCF_019279795.1 Protopterus annectens | reverse complement strand
AAAGCACTGACTACTACCACCTTAATGAACCTGGTTTTAGGAAACAACTTTATAATTTTTGAAAATCAGTTGTTTCAACAACTTAAAGGTGTGGCAATGAGTGCAATTTGTGTGCCCATATTTGCCAACATTGTCCTTGCCCAATGGGAAAGTCAGTACATATTTAACTCTGAATTTAGTAACTGTTGAACACTTTATGGATGATATTTAGATGACATCGTCATTCTTTGGAAAGGCAGTAGGGAAAAACTTAACAATTTTTTCTACATTTAAACAGCAGTACATCATTTTTTTAAGTTTACCATGGAAATAGGTGAAGAGGATGTCCATTATTTGGATGTGACCATCTCAAAGAATAGAGGTGAAGGTAGGTTTGACTCTAAAATATACAGAAAACCTACCTACTCTAACTCATTACTTCATTTTAAAAGCCACCACCCTATCTATCAAAAAAAGTCCCTGGTCAAAGGCCAGATTGTGAGACTTACCATATGGTGAGTAATGACTCTATCTTTAGTGAACAATGTGCAATGTTGAAGAATTTGTTGACCAAGAGAGAGTATGCAGCTATATTCTTGGATAATATTTTTGGGAGGTCATTAGGAAAAGACAGGAAGGTATTTTTAAGCCACTACTTGGAACAAATGGTGATCTAGTTACCATGAATGGTAACAGAGATATAGCAAATTTTCAAAGAGCCCTAATATTGCCATATAACGTACATTTTGACAGCATAAGGGACATAATACAACATAACTAGGACATCTTTAGGGCTGACAGTGAGTATGTGGAGAAAGTGGGGAAGGACCCTGCAGTGGTGTACAAGGAAGATCTATGCTTCAAAAACATACTTGAAAGATGAAAGAAAAAAGTCACCCTGGCCGCACGTCTAAATGTGGAAATTGTTATCAATGTAGGTATGTAAAGGAAGGTGAAGAAATTTGTATACCCAGATTGGGGGGGGGGGTTGTTAAATTTTGTCAGAAGTTGAACTGCCAGAGCAATAATGTGTATCTTGCTGAATGTCAACACTGTTTGTCATTTTACATTGGTAAGACCAAGAATAAATTTAAAAGTAGGCTCTATCAGCACCGATATGACATAAACAAGAATGACGAAAGAAATGCTCTTGCAAAACATGTGATAAAAAATCCCACACATTCTTTTAAATACACTTGTATAGAAAAGGTGGGCTTTGATTAAAGGGGTGGACCTCATAAATTGCTCCTAGAATATAAGGAGTTGATTTGGCAACTCAGGAGTAATGCACTTGAGTCCCCCTGGGCTAAATGAGTCTGCCTTGATCAGCAGTGTTTTGAAACTAAAGGCTGAATATGTTTTTTCTTAGATTTGTGTTTATGAGCTATTTTAGCTATCACGATACTGCAATTTTTGTTCATACAGTATGTATGTGTTTTTATACACATATTTTATCAAAGTGTTTTTTGTAACAAGCGAGGTTTTGAACTATGTAAAAACATGATTTTTTTGGAAGACTGTATTTTTAAATTGTACAGATGGGAGTGGTTTTAGCATCATGTGACTGTGATGTACCTATTTAAACATTTCAGTGTTGTATGTTGGTGTTCTGAAGAAGTTGGAAACTGTTCTGATGAAAGCTCTAAACTTTTATTAAAGTGGAATTCTGTAATTCTGTTTTATTGTTTTTTATCAGTGTATTTTGTGCTTTTGTGATTTTTCTAATCAAATCTTTCTTTTAGATTAGAAAATTTTGTTAACAAATACTCAAAAGATGTTGATTTAGTTCTACTTTCATAACATAGGCATTACACATTCCCCGGGATTCAATAAAGCCTACACTTAGTGTACACTAAGTGTACACAATCCCCGGGATTCATGAATCTTGTGCCATGCACCAGAGCAGCATTGGCGATCTAGTGCCAAATATGGCTGCCGAGCTATTCAGGTAAGAGCTGTTTCCACGTGCACTACCAGCGTACGCCAGAGCTGCGCAGCTCCTGATGCATGTATGCTAATTACCCCATGCACAGCAGTGTAGCATGCAAATGAAGGTATATAGCGATTCATGAAGTGGTGCAGGCATAGCGTAAGCATGTAGAAATGTAAACCAAAAAAAAAAAAAACGGTTTATATTTTGTCAAACATAAAATCGGAGCCATGAAAGTGGACCAAAATAATGTTAATATATGCCAATGGCTAAATATATAGCCAATGGCATAAAACAACATGCACAACATATAAAAAATAACATTTAATGTCACGGCCACAACAACGCAAAGTAAAGCCGTAGTGCATCGGTGTGCAAACGGGATCACAAGGAAAATATATTTAGATGTCATAAAACTGTAATGTAACGCAATTCATGATATTCCCCATAATAGTCAATGGCACGCATGCTGCACCACAACCATGGCACAAGGGTTGCTAAGGGTCTGTGACAGTGTTCTGTGCAGTAACTAGGAATTCGCAGTCAATGCCATGCAAATGAGTCAAGTAATACTGACTCACAAATGCCCCACCGGCGTAAGGTTGTACCACATGGCATAGTGGTACAACACCGAGGAATGGCCTGGAGGTAAACATGACATCGAAAGAGGGGTGCACCACTGTAGCTGTAAGCACATTGGATCATTGCTAATCCATGTTGTGTGTTGCTAAGCAAAGCCATAGGATAGGGATGTGGAAGTAGCCATAGCTTTGCTTAGCTGAGAGCACACAAGGTAACTGAAAGTTCATGTGAACGTGGATGAAAACGCGCACGAAACCCAGTAAATGGCTGTGTGTGGCGCGCACCACAGCTAAAACAGGAAGAATACGGGAAGACAATAAGGAAATACTGCAGCATGGTAATTGCAGTACAAATGAGTAATTAACACCTAGAAACACACAGTGGGCCATAGACAACAGCTAACAAGGCTGCTAGCAGCTACCTGCAGAACAGGAAAGGGGAGGTGCCGTACAGCAAAGAAGAGAGAATTGTCACAGCAGAACAAAGCAAACTTGCAGTAGATCAGCTACATAACACATTTCCCAGCACAATCCTGGGTTGTGGAAGCAGAAAACAAGAAAGGCGGCAGCTGGATGCATGCCTGACAATGGGAGGGGAATCGGGTTGAAAATAGAAGTAAAGGGCAATAGATAAATCACGGCAGGCAAGCGTAAGTCAACACCAAAGGCCCCGCAATAGCAGTACCTGCTGTAAAACCAATAATTAACATACCCTGCAGCTGGAATAGCAGAAACACACCCAATTACACCAGCATCATCCATTGCACAATAGTATAAGGTGTGAAAGCCCCACACACACACACACACACACTTGTGTATTCTCAGACACTCTGCACCATTGATGTATACAGACGGGGAACTTTTAATATGTATATGTTAGGGGCCGCCATAGTTTTGATTCACCAGCATGTGTTGGAGACTGACGATGGTGTGGAGGATGATGCTGACAGCCATCTCAGGCACCGGAGGAGGAGAAGAGTGTTCAGACCCAGGGTAACCTATCAGGGGCCACATGATCTGGAGATAGTAGAGCGTTACAGGGTGGACAGGGACATCATACAGCAACTTGTTGAGCTGTGCCAGCCACACCTCAGAGCCAGAAGTAACAGAGGGGAACCCATCCCAGTGGGCACGAAGATATGTGTAAGCTTGAGAATACTAGCCACAGGTACCTTCCAAAAATCAACTGGGGATATCATGGGGATCTCACAGGCATCAGCATCCAGGGTACTCCACCAGTTCCTGGATGTTATGTTACCACATGCCAATGAGCACATATACTTCCCCTGAAAGCAGGAGGAGTTGGCCAGCAATATGCGTCTCTTCCACCATGTGGCAGACTACCTGGAGGTACTGGGTGCAATAGACTGCACGCACATACACATCAAGTCACCACCCGGTGAGCAGGGTAGGTGCTACATAAACCACAAGGGATTCCCCTCCATCAACTGCCAGGTCGTGTGCAATGCCCAGGGCATTATCATGGATGTGTGGGCTGGCAGCCCTGGAAGATATCACGACTCCCACATCTGGCATGCCTCACAGCTGTATCAAGTATTTGCCAGGGGGGACATCCCATATGGCCACCTGGTGGGGGATGCTGGCTATGCACTGGAACCGTGGATGATAACTTTCATCAGAAATGCACACACAGCCACGCAAGAACACCAAATGAGGCACACGCAGAAACCAGAATCATCATAGAGCATGTGTTTGGGATCCTGAAATCACGGTTCCTTGCTTGAACATATCTGGTGGAGCCTTGCAGTACTCTCCAGGAACGTGTGCCCACATATTCATAGTATGTGCCATGCTACACAATATGATCCTGCGGAAACAGCTGCAGCAGGGACAGAATGGTGAAGGCCCTCACAGCCCACCACCATTGCCAAAGGACCCACAGGCACAGGGGGACTCAGACCATGAACACCCTGTGCTAGCCCCAGTAGGCAGATGGAGGTGTGCCCAGTATGCCCATGCCTTGGCAAAGCGGGAACATATAGCACACACACTGACAGTGTAGGCACTCATAGACTGACACCCTTCTCCACCTGCACACACAGCAAACATGCATGGCACACACACACACGACCATGCCCACCTGTAAATTGTCATGTATAGATGGTCTACTGTGTGCATCCTACATAGGTAGCCCTCAACTATTGTACACACAACCGCCACTGGCACAAGGTAAGTCAATACCTGAACAGTTAATTAAGCTGTCAGCATGTGTCCATACTGTATGTACAGGTTCATAGATACATAGGTAGGTACATGCCCAACTGCTGAGGCCACTCATAAGCATAGGTAAAATGTGTCTGCTGTCGCCACCCCATCGATTAACTAACTGTCCCTCTGTGGAGCAGAGCCACTTGCGGGATCCCTGGGATGTAGCTACTGTTCACCACAAACTCTGCAAGGATTCCCTGGAGTGTTAGTGAGGGGCTTTGTATAATGTAATCAGGGATGTAGTTCCAAATAATGTGGAGTATCCCTGACAGGAATCTTCACAGATGTGTACATGTTACATAGTATACCTTAAACACAGCTTGCATATATAGGTAGTTCTCCACAGAATAATAAACTTGTGGAACACACAACTGCTGAAATGTGCATTACTCACCCTTGCACTACCAGTGCCTACTCTGAGAGGTAAGATATCACTGCCAGGATTAGAACATGCAACCATGTACACATTCATCACAATAACATACCACTAAGCTACCTGAGATGTACCAATGGCAGTCATGTATACTGACAGGATAAAACACAAAAGGTAGGAATGTGTTGAAATAGGACAAACCGGCATGTACCCAATGAAAGGTGTATGTTTTATATGTATATATATATATATATATATATATATATATATATATACATACATCATATACATATATATATATATATATATATATATATATATATATATATATATATATATATATAGAGAGAGAGAGAGGGAGAGAGAGAGAGATATATATGTCGATATATGGGGATATACATATATATATGTAGATATATAGATAGGTTAACAACATCTATATAACCATGGAGGCACATATAAATGGGATACCTACCACATACCGACTGCTTTACATACCGACGTGTGTAATCCCGAGGCTTAATGTCCGAAAGAACACAGTACTGAAACACCAGATGCTTGAGGTGTAATCTCACGATGTTAATGGACAGTTAGTTAGTGCATCTGGTGTTGCGGTTCTGGTAGGTTACTGTGTGTAAGTGTGTTTCTTAGGGCTGTAGTGTGTGTAAGTGTGTGTTCTGTGTGTGGTGTGTGTTCTTGGGGGACTGTAATTTGTGGTTGTGGGTTAGCTTTGTGCATCTGTTTGCGTGACCTAGGAGGTAGAATATTAAAGAAGGGGGTGGTGTTGGGGGTGCAGACACCTACATGGGGGGTGTCGGGGGGCTTGGCCACCTGCTCATATGTAGTGTAGTCTGGTTTGTTTGGATGTGTTGGGTAGCGGTGTGTCTGTGTGTGCATGTGTGTTCCATGTTTGTGTTACTTTCGCGAGTTATTGTCGATGTTGGTAATGTGGGGTATGGGAGTCTGGTCCAGGTACTGTGTGCGTTGGAACACTGAGGTTTCGGGATTCCATAGGTCTCCCATATACAGTGGTTGAAGTGTTCATATATGTGTATAACATGGACCATAGCAATCACACATTCCGCCACTACCAACCTTTATGAACAAAGGATATGGAGAGTATATGCCTATACACTATCACAAATATGTGCTATGGACATGAGCCAATGATAGTGTTACCACCTGTCCCACTTTGTGAGGGACACTCCCTCTTTGGGCGGTTGTGTCCTGACCAAATATATTAAACGTAGCAAATGTCCTGGGATTATAGGACATAATTATGTTCCATATGTACTGTAATAGTTGCATACAATAGTTATTTCTGTATCTAAAATACCTACATGTTATAGGAAACAAGATAAGCAACTAAACTGCTACAAGAATAAGCTTATAATTAGGCAAGAAAGGAAAGTTCTATCCCTTGTACTGACCGTGGGTTTGTGTCAGCCTGTAAAATCAGATGTGTGTCCTGAAAAAGTCCCACTATGGCCATATGAAAAGGTGGCAACCCTAGCCAAAGAGGGTCAGTCACCAACACAACTACGATGACTGCCAATACCTATGACAGAAATACACAGCTATCATGTAGCAACATGTTATTACATTCAGATGTATTACCGAAGGGATTCAAGGACTAACATCACCTGCATGCTATACAGGAACCACATAACAGTGCCTTAATGACTCAGCCTGCAATTACCATTGTATTAGTCCACAAAAGGATAGGTGTTCACATAGGGAAGGAACCCTCATGCACATAGCGATTATGTATAAAAGCAGTTCCTATACACCTGCATCTGCTAAGCACACCCACCAACATCACCCCCACACCCAAACATATTACAATACAAACTGTAATAACATCACAAATCATTCACTCACTGTACGACATCTGCAGAAGCCTTAACATACCTTGTCAGAGACACACTAACATGGCCCTATGTGAAATAGCTGCTGTGATACAATGGAACAGCTGCTGATGTAAGAGGGTTTGTTTGCACTAATAGTGTTTCAGAGGGTAGGGCGTACACAGGGATGTGTTAGCAATTAATGAGTAACAGCACAGTATGCTACACTTGTACACCAAATCAAGGATGTCTGGTGAGCACACTGTACACCACATAACAGTTCATGCATAGCCATACGGCCTTGAGCTGGCCAAACATCCTTGTCAGACTTAAACATCTGCAGAAGTATCAGGTACAAACAAACCCTGCATAAGTAGCACTGTTCCGAAATATAACAGCTCACATGTAGAACTAAATCACCTAGTCATTACACACAGTCCACGGGAGTCATGAAGCTAATATAGCTCTGTGTGTCTCCATATAGCTGTTGAAATATATTGTAAAAACACATCTAGGCCATCTCCCTCGAAAGTAAGGCAAATGGACAATGCCCAAAAGGAGTACTCAGTTATACACCACTGTTGCCATGGTATTGGCTAATGGAGTAGCTGCACAGCTGATGTGCATCTAATTAACTACTTTGGAACAGCAATTGGTGGACAGGATACCACATGTTACCAATATGCAACTAGAAAAGGATGTATTATCACACATTCAAACCATCCGTATATACCAGTGGAACGTTACAAAGAACATTGAAACACAAACCAAAAAGGATTGAATCAACAGTTAACGACACCTCGGGTTACTAATAAGGTATGTAGAACAGTCAGTATGTCTGTGTATGTAGTACCTTTCTGTAGTATTTAAAGTGCATGCAATCCATATAGTGGAAACAGTTATCTTGTAGTGATGTATTGTTGAGCATAGTAACGCTTGTAGTATTTGTGTGTACTGTTGTAGGTCACAAGGCAAACACTGCATACACCACAAGGGATGCTATATAAGGGCTTTGAACAGAAATACTCCTCACCAGCCAATGTCAGTGGCAGGGCTGGTCCAACAAGTATGTGCTATAACAGGGGATAGTATATGTTGATATATTCTAACTGTAGCCATATGTATGAGTGTATTAGAGAATAACATGTGGAAAGTTGGGCCACTGTGCAATTATGATTTGCATTGTGGGATATTGTGCCAATAACTGTGTAATGTATAGTATTGTAGGCAGATATGTATTATAAGCTACATAGCATTACTGTAATGTTAGGCAAACAGTTATGTCAATTGGCATTTACAATACACAATAACAGGATATGTATGTCTTTTAGTGAGATGGCAGTTTATCAGCATGATAGCAAAGTAAAATGGAATAGCTATTTAACTATCCATGCACATAAGACATGTAATATGTGCAAATGTACGTACTAGGCTGTCTTACCAAGGGTATCTGTAAGCCTAGCTAGCGTGTGTTGGCTTTTGCCACCCTCATAGGTTGGTACCTTGTGCCTCTGAATGGCAGAGCCAATAGTTCCCTGTGCCTCTGTCCAGCAGAGCCACTGCAGTGATCCCCGGGGTACATGTCTGTCTCCCATCCAAACGTCAAGGTTTCCCTTGAAGAGTGCTAGTGAGGGGCCCTGCCTGATGTACATTGGAATCATGTTCCAAAGCATGGGGAGTGTCCGGGTCAGGAATCTATCCGTCCAGCACATCCTACTCATCATTGTGGTTAGGTGTATATCCCTAGAGCATGTGGATCTCAAGGGCTTCTGTTTAGGTGGAGCATATCCAGCAGTACAGGGTTGGACATGGGTCTTGTATGTCAAGCAGAGATCACCTGTGAGTATGCGGTATGCAACTGAGTACAGTTGGAGTTTCTTAGGTTGGGCTGCATAGGTCATCTGTTTGAGGTCAGTAATCCTCTTGGTGTGGTACTGGTGTGGTCTTCCAAGCTGTTGCAGTTGTCTTGTAAGGTATATCCCAAATGGGGTGTTGTATCCTTTAATGGGTCTAATATGTCATGTGTAGAGTCACAATGTCCCCTCTGATCTGGATGCAAACCCATTAGAGATTGGGGGGCCATGTAGAAGGATATTCTACCACCTTGTCATTATGGGTATCAAAGGAGAGATTGCTATCTACTGGGGTTCCCGGATCCCTTATTACCTTTTCTGTATGTAGGGGACTAGCACCTATATGGTAGTCCATGCTAATTAGTTATATCCAAAGGGGATGACTCTGCACTTTTAGGCATTCAGCTTGACGCCATGATATTAACACCAGGTATCCATCTCAGTGCGACCTTTCTAGAGGGTGTCTGTAACAGCTGGAGAAACAATTATGTCCCCTAGTTTGCAGTCATCTGCAAACCTTTTCAGCAAAAGCCCTCCTGTGCTTGTCTGTACATCAGAGAAGTATATACCAAACATGAGGGGTCCTAGGACTGAGCCCTGGGGGACCCCACTTGTAACTGGTATACAGTCGGACCTAGGCTATGCAACTCCCACTGTGTGGGTTCTGTCCGTGAGCCACTTTGCAAACTATCGCATGACGTAGGGGTTAATGTTCAGGCGGATGGGTATGTTGATAATACCAGAAGGAGGAATGGTGTTGAAAGCCTATGAGAGATCTAGGTAGGCTGTGTGGACCTCCTTACCCTCATCTAATGCCTTGGTAGCTGTCTCTAAGAAGTCCACCAGGTTTAGGAGGCATGGTCCGCCCTTAACAATGCCAAACAGGGAGGGGTCAAAGATTTGGAGGTACCCAATGTCTCTGACAGTGATCCATGATGTGCACCATAGCCTTGCAGACCAGGCTAGTCAGGCCTATAGGGAAATAGGTCCCATGGTCCATTGTGGCGCCACCTTTGTGGAGTGGAATAACTTCTGCTGTGCGCCATTCAGGGGGCACTATGCCTGATGTGAGGCTATTATTGAACATGGTGCATAGGTGGGGAGACAGTACAATCTGTAGTTCATGTAAAACACAGCCTGGGATGTTGTCCGGTCCCATGGATGTTGTGATATTTCCTTTATAGTGTGCAGCTTTGAGAGGGGTCTGCCAGGATGTTGCCAATATCAATTGATTCTGTAAAGTTCATGCCGTTGTGCTGTAACTCCAGTGCAGATCTGGTTGTTGACATCGAGATATGTGACATAGCTATAGAATGCTTTTTGGTTGTTGTTGGTATTAGTTGCATTTTAGTTTTCATAGCTAGCTTTGGAGGATCTCATAAGGGATCTCACCTTCTTACTGAGGCTGGTCAGGGAGCTCCTCCATGCATGGCATTGTACTCTCATTTGCAACAGTGTCTTCCTCCTGTAGTACAAAACGTTTATGGTGGGGGACCACTAGATTGGTTTAGTTAATTAGGAGTATAGCATCCTGGTTCTGTTTGGGATAGCACAAGCCATGCACCTGTGTAAGTGCTTATAGAGTGCATTTGTGTAGGATTCATCAGTTGTAACAGTACTGTCCATCTGCATGGGTGTCATGACGTCCACCACGTCTGTCTTAAGAAGCATGTATTTGGCCTTGTAGACAAATTATACTGTGGGTCCCTTAATGGGGGGTGGGTGCGGGATGTGGATATCAATGGTGTTCAGCACATGGTCTGATCGGACCAACGAGGAGTTGGCTTCACGTGTGGAGCACCAGTCACTCATGTTGGTAATGCCTAGGTCTAGGATATTGTTGCCCCTGGTGGGTGTGTGGATATGTTGAGTCAGGGCATTGGTGTTTATGAATTCCAGAAACCATTGAGCTAATGTGTTGGTAGATGAGTAGTTTTCCCAGTTAATGGTGGGGTAATTTCAATGAGACTTATGTGATGAGTGTGGTGTTGTGCGAATGTGTACCTTCTCCACATGACAGTCAGGGTCAGGCTTGGTTGGAGAGACCTTTACCTCCAGTTTGGCTGGATGAGTGCATCTCACACACTTTGTAGTGTTGTCTGTGTACATGAGGCAATGTGTACATTGCCTCAAGATGTCCAGATTCATCAGATAGACAGGTGAGAACACTGGCAGTTGACTCTTGGACATGCCTGAATATAGAACTACATTCACCTAGATAAGTGAGGAAAGTGAGTACAAGAGCTAAATTACTCTAAGCAAGTGAGAAATGTATGTACAAAACCTGTTCACCCTTACCTGTAGGTAATGAGGAAGATTGCGTGCTATAGTAATTATTAGCTTACATAGTGCTTACAAGTCCTGAACAAGTGCTTAGCATGAATAAGCAATCCAGATAGGGTCTTGGATAACATAAACACACGGCCCCCTCCCCCCAACAGGTACACAAGCATATATCCATGTACACCACAGAGCCCCTGTACCCACAACTATGCAGGTACAAACTGCCCTCAGTCTGCATGGGACCTGTCCATATCACAGGTTGTATCATACACATATGGCAAAACATGATGCTCTCCATGTACACATCATGTAAAACATAGCACACTGAATGGTGCACACCAACAGGTATCACAACCCACAAAGGGGGAGACACCACTGATAATTGGAAGTACTTCACTACTACCCTGCTGAGTCTGGTCTGGAAGGCCATGAACCTTGATCAATTAAGTGATGTCAGCAGTACAGATGTAGATGACAGTATGGTTGATGTCACACTGCATATCATAACCTTGCCAGGTCATAGGACATCATCACCCATACTGTGTACCACCTACAGTCGGTATACTAGATGTACATTCCTATGTCAAAGGAGTGTTTTGCAACAGGACTGCTGGCAGAACCAACACTACAGAAGGTATCTGAATAATACATGATCATCACACCTGTGGCAGCTACAGTATGCCAGGGTTAATTAATTTTATTCCCCCTCATTGTAGTCCATACCTCACAGACAAACAGAAGGCATCTGCCTATAGAAGTATGTGAATATCTATGACCCAGAGCAATAGCTGACTCAGGAGTGTTGTGGGCAACATACAGAAGGGGCTTTGTGGGTGAGGTGTGTGTGACATATGGCCACAATATGACAGCTACATATTGCATTGTCACCCCTATGTTAATAACCCTGTACCCATGAACTACCACCTAGGCAGTGGTCAACATAATGGACACTTGTGTGTGAGGGATGCAGCTGGCTAGTTGTCTTTCCTGTGATAGCTACGTCACCACACCTGTCAGGTAGTCATATGTGGCAACCCTAATAATGATAGGGTGCCATTCATGAATATAGAGATAATTGTTCAGCCATACACAACACTCAAGTGACGCATATCAGATCACATATATCCTTTAAGGGGTATTGGCCATGTGCAGATGGCCTACACCAGCCTTCCCATTCCCCATCTCCACTATGTAGCATGATGCATACCCTGAATAAATCCATGTCCAACCCAGTGATGTTGGACTTGCTACATGTACTCATCCTGATCTTGAACACATACTTCATGGACATCCACCTACCACATGCTGGACAGATCCTTGTCCCATACACTTGACATAGTCCTGCCATACTATGCATTCCTGTCCATCAGAGCTGCACATCGCTCCCCTCTCAGACATGGTGTGATGACCGCATGGTATATGTATCATTAACCCTGTGGATCAGTAATGTGGCACTGCTCCACCTGGCCCCACAGACCCGCTGTCAGCTACTGCCAGGTAACCTTTCATCCTATAGTCATACATGGCCCATGGCATATAGCCCACTAGTTGACTGTGACTTTACATGCTATAGTTGATATCCATCCCTGCAAATACCATCTGGCTAGCCAGTGTCCCATGTGTATCACATGTACAACACAGGTGATACCAGCAGGATGTTGAATCGCTGTACAGTGTTGTGTAGATGTATATGGCAGAACACATACATGTAAAACCTTATGTGTGCATGTCTGCAGGGTCACAGGTCATGTCTATTAAGGCAGTGTAAGTCCTTATATGTGACATATACACTGCATCAAGGTCGACTGTATTAATGTGGACACATCCAGCCATGTGCTGATAGGTAGGAACACCAGTACAGGCAAACAGACATGCCCACATCAAGACAGCAACCACATGGAGTATGAGCAATGTAATCAGGTGACACACACATGTATGGTGATAATATCCACTCAACATTGAGTGTCACATGTGTGTGACAAACATATCAGTGTCATGTAGGTTTGCAAATACAACTATCTAAACTTAATTAATGTGATACACATGTATGTTCAGCTGTAGCTCTGTATGTCTCTGTGAGTTACTGTGACCTGTCTCCATCATTATGTCTTCCAGGTATGCTGCGTGCAAGGCTACCCCCTTTTACCCGCTCATAGGATGAGGCCCTCATCCCATACCTACTCGACAATCACGATATCCTGTTCAGCCATGTGCCACAGGATGCACAGCAGGGATGCCCTGTGGATGGAACTTCTCAGGAGGGTTAATGATGTGGGTGGCAACAACCACACATAGCAGCAGGTGCACAGACACTGTACAGACCTCATTAGATGGGCGAAACAGCGTGCAAATGCAATCGCCAGGGAACAAGGTGCAACAGGTGGTGGTCCACCAACCCAGCCCCCACTCACACGTACCGAGGAGCTACTGGCCAACCTGGGGACACCTGCAGAACCACATCCACAAGCCTTTGCTGATATTGTGGAGGTGGGTGTCTCTCAACCACTGAGCCTGGAGTTGCCTGGTAAGTCAGTACTGCACCTATAACAACTATATCCCATATAGTTGTATGTGTCACTGTACAATATGTAATGTAACATCATATGCAAGGCATGTGTACACACATGCCGCATACTATAGTATGCTACTCTGTGTATGCACACATGTTCATACACCATAGTATAGTCTAATGTACTGGTGTATGTATTATGCACATTGCACCCTGTAGCCTTTATACAGGGGTGGATTATGTTCATACTGCTGTGTTACTCCTATTTAGGTACCTCTGGCATTCTGCTGTGACAGCAGCCCATTGCAGGTGAGAGTGTTATTATTTATCAGGAACCATAATGCACAAATCTATCTGCCATGTGGCCATTTACAACATGTACACATAATGTATGGTCCTGTCACAATATACAGGTCGGACCTGCAATGCATCACAATGACTACCCATGTGCAATACTCGCAAACTATGTGAATCATCTCACCGACATGAATTCTCACAAACTGTCATTGCCAGATGTGTTGACAGCTGTGCATACAATGGTGGAGGTGCTGTTCACTTTAGGGATGTACTACAGATCTGATCTACACATGTGATGAATACAAACAGTACTAAACAGTGGGCTGGAGTATGGCCAGCACACAGGTTTCACCGGTGGGGATCATAGCCCTGCTTTGAATGTCACACACTGTGATGTGCTATCTTGACATGTCCATGACATCTATTGGCTTGGCTGCTACACTGCCTACCTAACCTGAAAACATATCCCACATACCACCCTTTATCTGCATAACTCTGTTGTCAGTGGAGCATATATGTCATATGGGACAACACAGATGTGAAATAGATGCCCATCACAATAATTTGGACAACATATGTACACACATGGCCATGGAGGATGGCCAGAGACATGGAGCAACACACACAGTAGATGTGTTTTGCTTGTGTGTACACCCTGTTGTACAATGGCTACACATGGTTCAACCATGGCCTTTGTATAATGGTTATATTGTAGATGTGGAACACAAGATATCTTACAGGCCTGTGCACATCTTGTGTAGGCATAACATCAATCCACCACATAAGATGTGTTGAACATCTTGAGGGTGCTGCAACATGACAGCAGTCACCTGTACAGTATCCACATCAGGCCACAGATACAGTACATTCCTGTTGCTGGTGTTGGACATAAATGTCATACTAGCTCCTTGTGTGTGTGTGTATGTGTGTGGTACACAGATGTCATGTGGGACATGGTGTACCAATGTGTTCGCCATGTCTGGCCATATTTGCCAGGCTGCAGCAATATGGTTGCAGATGTGCAGGGGTGTCATCCGTATACCCATCAGTGACCT
This sequence comes from Protopterus annectens, assembly GCF_019279795.1. Classification (NCBI taxonomy): domain Eukaryota; kingdom Metazoa; phylum Chordata; order Ceratodontiformes; family Protopteridae; genus Protopterus; species Protopterus annectens. The sequence goes on along the minus strand of NC_056744.1, from coordinate 1,461,150,667 downwards.
GTGTCACAACTTCCACATCATGGTTTAGTGTGTATACACCTCAGTGAAGTGGGTCACATTCCACAGTATATATGTATTGTATATGAACACAGTCATAGCTATGAAACCTGTCTGTAACTCACACTGTATAGCACTAGAGACGTCTCATGATTCCCTGCAATGGCCATGTACATCAGCTAAATGTGCAGGATATCTGTAGGGTGGACAGACAACACTGAATTGGTATTCCATTGCCCCACTGTATATTTGACAGGACACCATTGTGTTAAACATGTATGCATGTCATTGCACACGTCAGCAGATCACATGTCATATTACATGTGATTATCAAGGTCATGTGTCGCACATCAGGCAGGTGTACTGTTAACCTGTGCTGGTCCACAGAGTGTAACAGGGATGTATGCTAACTACTACTATGATTGTGTAATTTGCATGCTGTCTGCTATGACACATGCATGCTGTTGTATGCAACCCAGGGATGTATGATAACTACCACTATTATTGTCTGTGCTGCATGCCGTCTGCCATATCACATGCATGTTGCATGCCTTCTGTCATATCACATGGGTGTGTGTCTGTGTGTGTGTGTCTATTGTATAGACTGTAATGTACAGTTCTTGCCTGCCCTCAAAGGTGATGTAGGTCCATTGCCCTCCTGTGGTACATCTGATATTAGTGTCCCCACAGACTCTAGCACTGATGATGAACATATGATTGAGACACAGGCAGAGTTGTCAGGGGCTGAAACTGTGCCATTGGTTGTCATTCCATCTATATCCACCTCATCCCTGCACACAGATCCCATACCTGCACATACCCCATCACCAGTGGCAATAAAGGGACAGTTGGCACATGGTAGCTTGGAACAAGAAAGTGTGGGGACTATGGAAGGTGTGCCTGCACACCATAGTGTCAGCCAAATGACTGTTGGTGCCCCACACAGGCACGAGGCCAGTGCTGCTCATAGGAGGACCTCTGGCCAACATGCTCCGGCATGACAGAGCGCAGCAGCTGGTGTCACCAGACACATGTTTCAGGCTGTAATGGAGGCACGTGCTGAATGGTGCAACAGAAAATTTCAGAGGCTACAGAGGGTTGCTGTCAGTTCTTTAAACAACAACATCCAGGCAATGGTAAATGCTCAACAGCAGATTGCTGATGCTTTGGATAGACGGTTGGATGACATGGTTGGAGTCCTTGACCATGGCATGACAATCCGTGAGTGTGAGCTGTCTGTGTTGGAACATCTGGTAGGAGTGAGGCGTCAGGCATGTGGACATAGTCCTGCTACATCACCTGTGTCAGGTCTACGTGTACGAGCTATCTCACATGCCCGCTCCCATAGTGGCGGTAGCAACAGCAGTCCATCTGGTGCTGTGCTGTCCACACCACGACACAGCAGGCCACATGCACATGCCCCAGGATGGTCCCAACAGGGACATGGTTCCAGTGGACAAGTGACATCATACAGTACCCAATCTGCACCTCTGTCTGGTAGTGCCCGTGCAACCCCTTGCAGGCACAGGTCACATGTCCGTGGCCAGACACCGTGAACTGAAAAACCTTGCCTGCACAGTCTGCAGCTGTCAATAATACCCCTGTGTAGGCCAGATACATGGGAGAACTGTGTGCATACATACACGCACACACTGGAAACATATGTAGGGCACCGCAACACACACATGCATAACATTCACACACTCCCAGTTAGATCAAAGCCTCAAACCCACACACATGATGTCATCAAATGGTGCAGCCTAGGCCTCTGGCAAACATTAACACCCTGTGCATATGATGATGCCTGTGCTGCATCCCTCACATCCACACCATCGGTGCAGGGACCTGCTCATATGGTCTGATGCACAGAGTGAACAGACTAGGATGATACGTGTAGTTTACAAATGTTGAGGACTGCTGACAGGCAGCAGATATACCATGTAGTACAGGTGTACAATGCTGTTAACAGCATGTGGCTTGTGTAACAACAGTGCAGCCTAGGCCTCCGGCAAACATTAACACCCTGTGCATATGATGATGCCTGCGCCACATCCTTCATATCCACACCATCAGTGCAGGGACATGCTCATATGGTCTGATGGACAGGGTGAACAGACTAGGATGATACGTATAGTTTACAAATGTTGAGGACTGTTGACAAGCAGCAGATATACCATGTAGTACAGGTGTACAATACTGTTAACAGTATGTGTCTTGTGTAACAACAGTGCAGCCTAGGCCTCCAGCAAACATTAACACCCTGTGCATATGATGATGCCTGTGCTGCATCCCTGACATCCACACCATCGGTGCAGGGACATGCTCATATGGTCTGATGCACTGGGTGAACAGACTAGGATGATATGTATAGTTTACAAATGTTGAGGACTGTTGACAGGCAGCAGATATACCATGTAGTACAGGTGTACAATACTGTTAACAGTATGTGTCTTGTGTAACAACAGTGCAGCCTAGACCTCCGGCAAAGATTAACACCCTGTGCATATGATGATGCCTGTGCTGCATCCCTCACATCCACACCATCGGTGCAGGGAACCAAAGGCTTC
>NC_056744.1:1461056973-1461147603 GCF_019279795.1 Protopterus annectens | reverse complement strand
TTACAAAATTCCAGCTATCTGTACCTTACATATGTCATATAAAATGCTAAACAATCTGAAGCAATAAAATAAGAACAGATATGAAAATATAAGAAAAATTGACAGATATGTTATAAATTATTGAACTACACATCCTTATATTAAGTAGTCTGCACAGGAAAATGCACACAATTGGATTTCAGGGATGTTCATTCTGAAAAAAAAGTCCTGCAAGGGATAGATTCCTACAAGGGAATGATATAAAAATAAGCTTCAAATATTGTAGGTAAATGATATTAAATAAGTTTATAAAACTTTTGTGTAACTAAAAAGATAAACTTTTAATCATTGTTAAACATGTATGAATATCAAGTGATATTTGTTTTATTTTCACACAATGAAGCCCAAAAGTAAAAATGATGTTACTGTTGTTGGCAGAACACTGGAAAATATTATAATATAACACATCATTAGTGTAAATATTATAGTACAGAACTTGAAAAAAATCATAAATCAAAAGGAAATGTAGCAATGTAGGACAAAGGTCCAAAATCAGGGACAGATTTTAAATATTGTTCATGCATACTTAGAAAACTGCTACAATAACATGTTTCACATTATTGTGCATTTTCTGAAGGATATAGTGTTTGACACTCAAATGTCACTATTTAGTGACTGGAGTCCTCAACAGTATGGTAGAAAACTACAAATTATATGAGGAACTGAGTTAAAATATGAGACAAAAATCAGGGAAAATCTGCAAACTTTGGATTACTTGAAAAATATGGATGAACCTGAAGGTATTGCCTAGTATAAGTATCCCTCTCCCAGTCCATGGCTGGTCCCTTTCCTTCTGTTACCCACCTCCTCATTATCCAATTTGGCTAGGCTTCTGCTATAATGAAAATATAACGCAATGCAACATAATGTAATGTGAGCCCACATCTCCCTCCACACTGTTGTTTTCATATATTGTTTCAACCTGCTCTTCAGCAACACTCATTGTTTTGAGATGAGATACAGAGTCCCCCAGATTCAGCAATCCTCCATGTAAGACTAAATAAGTCTTACACGGAAGCTGCAGTTGAACGGTATGATGTCAGCATGCCATGCATATTCATGAGGGCATGCTGAATCATACCCTAGTCTAACACGGTCCATGTAGGAAAGTAGGGGGCGTGTCCAATTGCCACGTACTGCAAATGGACACGCCCCCAGAAGAGTCAGAGTCTTGATAATAAACACCCACGAGTGAGTCCACTGAAATGTCAAGGAACACAACACCACACATCCCCACAGACTAAAGCCTACTGAAAATGTATAAAATGTAAAAATAACAGTTTCATTTTTTTTTTTATAATTTCCAATATGTTTGCCCGCATTTGCGCTTGTTTGCGCGGGTATGCCCTTCGCTCAGCCACAGTTAGCAGACATGGAAAAGCATATAAGATCTACATATGCAAATTAAGCCAAGTAGCAATAGCGTAGCGGTAGAGATGTTGGCCAAAGAGGAAGAAGTCACGGTTCGAGCCCCCACCACATCATTCTCCATTTTTTATTTAAATAAGTATGAAACAATTCCCCGACATATATAACTATAATTTAAGTAAAATGTAATGAAATGGCCCATGTATATGTGAACAAATCTGATATAATATATAAAAAAGGAACATAATTGCCCATAGCTGAGCAGCGCTTTAACAAGCTTAATATGAGTGCCTGTAGCTGAGCAGCACTTTAACAAGCTTAATATGAGTGCCTGTAGCTGAGCAGCACATTAACAAGCTTAATATGAGTGCCCGTAGCTTAGCAGCACTTCACCCAGCTTAATATGACTGCTTATAGCTAAATAACGCATTGCTCAGCGTAAGCTGTTTGGGCGGAACTGCGCAGCATGCCAACCAGCTTACCGGCGGGCAACATTGAGCAACCTGTAGCAAAGTTGCCTTTACACAGACACACCTCCTAGCCTGTCTAGACAGTAGTAAAATAAAAAAAGCAATGACAAGGGTTGAACCCGGGATACTGTGCACCATAGTCAAAGTACTGAACCACTAAGCCATGACAGTTGTACTTAGAAATACAGTATTACCATACATATAGGAATGAATGAAAATATAACCATGACAAAGCAGATTTGCTGTAAGCTGATAAATATCCAAAATGGCCAATCACAAATAAGTGTGGGAAAACCAGCATATATAAGCCCCATAGGTGGGAATACACACCATAACTGATTGTGGTACCCATTTGCAGTCAGGATGGCAGGTGCAGGACAGGGAAATATCTTTAGAGCACAAAGGTGGGGCATTAAGGAGTTAAAATATATGGTTTGGCTCCTAGTCAATCATCATGAAGGCCAACTCATGCAGGGCCAGGTTCAATGGGGAGCGTACAAGGCAGAGACGTGGAACCAGTTGGCACATGATCTCTCCAGTGCCACAGGCATTCCGAGGACTGGTGAACAGGTTCATCACCACCATGCGGACCTGAAGTGATGAAAGGAGGACCAACTGAACCGATGGATCCAGGAGGCCCATCAAATGCCCAATGCCCCACTACTGAGTAAGTATCCATGTAATTAAGTATATAAGAAATGCTATCCTAGCCTATAGTATGGATAGGTATGTTCCAATATTCCTTCATTTATATTGCAGCTGCAGGTGTTCGTTCCGCGAATCGGCAAGCCTATGCTGATAGGCTGGCAAGGTTGCGCCACCAGGCAGGTTAGTAATTATTCTGCTGGTATTGTTATAGAATATAAGTGAGACAGCCTGTAAAAGAGTTCAGTGTTGTAACCCAGTAATAAAGGTCAAATAAGCCTAGAAGAAAGATTCTGCTAGTATTGTAAGATTAGATAAGTGATCCAGCCTGAAAAAGAGTATTGCAATCCATTAATAAAGATTAAACAAGTCTCAAATAGAGTTTCCCCCTGTATTGTAATATCAGATAACTGCTTCAGCCTGAAAATGAGTATTGTAATCAATCAACAAAGGACAGACAAGTGTCGAATATATCCTTGTAAATTCTGCCATATGAAATAAGTGAGTCAGCTGGAAAGGATTGTTGTAATCCAGTAATAAATGTTAATAAAGCCTAGTATTAAGTACCATCCTGAAATGTAAATATAAAATAAGTGAGAGTGTGAGAAAGCGTTTGAAGCTACCAAGAAAGCTGTAATAAGTCTGGAATGAAGGTATACTACATTCACTACATAATGAAATGAATGAGACAGCCAAAACCAAAGAGTGAAATGTCTTTAATAAAGTACAGAACCTGGACTGTGTCCGTCCCACAGTTTGGATATGTTGCTGTACCCTTGCATTATGGAGATAGTATGGTTGTATGAAATGCTGAACATCCACAGTTGTCTAGACCCATATAAATCAAATGTAGCAGGATGCTTTACCTGAACACAGCCAGATAGGAACATATATGAATACAAATGGAATGTATATTAATGTAGCAGTAACATCCCTATCACCAACATTCCTAAGGTTACATACAGGAAACTGTACTAATACATGTAGGGGATATATATCTGCATCTACTAGGAATGTACAGTATATGTATAGGTAGTTTAACTTGTTAATGTAATATTTCTCCACCCTACCCTATTTTCACAAATTATGCCATTCCACATCAAACTGGGTATGTGTATTCACAATTAATTCCCATGGACATTTGTCCTGTTGGTTTATACATATCTGCATGTACGTTGATGCATGTGCCCTGTTCACATATGCAAACCTGATGGCCTGTTGCCACCAATCAGCCCTGCATGCTATTGGAATGTCCACTATTGTTCTAAATATGTATGTGTTATGCTTGCTGCTCAATGTTCGGAATTCATGTGTGTTTGGTTAATGGGAATACTAATGCATGCTGTTACAACTAATTTTGAATGCTGTTATTTGTTACCAACCCAAAATGCCATAAAATACTGCTAAACATAGGACAACAGGGAAGGTGGGTTCCAGCGGACCCACCTCTCCCACCTCAGCTGGCGAGTGCACCTGGCACCAGTGCCCAGGCCGGGACCTCCTCCTCCGGTGGCCCTGTGCCACCTTCAGATGGATGCGCTGCAGGGGATAGGGCTCATCCCCCCTCTGCAAGCGTGGCCGGAGGAGAGCCTCCACTCACCCTCCAAAGGGTCCGATCTGTGGTGCGTAGTGAGATCAGTCGTTCCATGACTGATCCTCTATGCCAGCTTGAGGCGAGAGTGGTGCAACTCACGGGTGTGTCTGCCCATCCTATCCAGCCCCCAGCACAGCCCTGGCCTGGGCTGTGAAGGCGCAGTGGTAACTGCCCATGGGTGGGGATCTCAGTTCCACTGTTGCCATCTGTGGGCTCATGGGCTTGCGATATCCAAACATCCATCCCCGTCAATTGTGTTTACCCTCCACATGTGTCATACTCCGCCCCTGTATGCATCTTGTTTGTCTTGTCTGTTAACCTCCACAACCTACCTCCCCAAATATACCTATTCCTGTACCTCACATTCCACTCTCACCTGAAAAAAAAAGGGCACTCTGTTCCCACAAAAAAATTATGCCCTATACATAGCTGCCCATTTCGCACACATGTCTGCTGGACATGTAAACTGATATTTACAATTGGCTGTACAACATATTTTGTTGTCCTCACCCCTCTCTCAGGGGTGGAAAGTGTCAAATCTCACTCTAAATTTCTAACATATGCACAGCTGTTGATGGTAAAGAATTGGGCAGCTATGGGCCTTCCCTACATCCTTCCTGCACATCCCGAGCTTGTTTTCCTACTGTCCTACCCTCTTTGTGCCCCCTTTTTCACTACTTTCCTATTTCCCCATTTTCTTTTCTTTAAAAGAAATTAGTGTGTGTGTTAGTGGGAGTAAGCACTTTTAAGCAGTATTCAGCGGGTGTGCGCTTGTGTGCACTTAGCTAAGCGTAGATAAGTGTAGCTAAGCATTGCGCAAACTCACGCAAACCCGCTTACAACTGCTTAAAAGTGCCTTAGTCACTCTGTATGACAAGGCCTGTAGTCTGCTCATCAGAAAAATAAAATACCCCTGTCAGTCTCGAACCCCGGACCTTGGAAACACTAGACTGCATGAATTATCACTGAGCCACAGCAAATAGACAAGAACTTGGTGCTGAAAGAAATATAACATGAAATACAATGAGTGAATGTAAAGGGAAAATAGGAAGGCCATTACCCAAAGCTTGTTCTGTGTATCTTTACTGGCAATTCTTGTGGAATTGCATTACATGAGTGTGATAAGAGAAACAGCCATGCTAGTAGGTAATAATGTCACAGTAGCACCTTGCAAACCCCACACAGTATCAGAGCAGGATAAACACCACCATATTTGCATAAGTAAGAGGCCAAACCTCCCAACTGTGACTGATTTACAGAGATGTCCCTGATTTGCAAACAGATGTTAGCTGTGCCCCACTGACTCCCTGTGAAATGTACTAACAGTAGGCAGTAAGGTGGAGAATCCCACGTAATGGTAACTGTCAATAAGTTAGAGTAGACACTGCTTGCATGTCAGAAATTGTGTAGTAATACATATGCTCAAAATACCCCACAGTCTCAACTGCAGAATATCTGAAATATATCACGAGTGTATCCCACTGATATGTACCTTTCCCTGAGGCTGGTCAAATATATACCTGAGAGTATCTGAGGCCTGGAAGTGTCAGAAACACACAGGCATATCAGCCTGTCTGCTGTTACACACTCTGTGAATAGCTGTAGAATTACTTCCACAAGCATGCCCTTATGTAGGAGTACAACACAGAAATATCAAAGGATGTAGCCATGTACTGCTAGCAACCACCTGTGACAATGTCATTGTGCAGGTGATGAAAAGACTGGTGTGGTGCACAGTCAAGGAATACTAGGCTAACCTCAGTCTACCAGCTGGATATGTCCACAGGTGGGAGGTACACAGACAGATTACTATCCATAATAATATACAGTACTGAAATATGTCCACTTGTCGTGAGCAGACTGTGCTAATGTCAACACAAACAAAACACACACTGTTCAGAAGTCAGTAGCATACTAATGATAGTATAGCAGTTCAAAAGCACTGCATGTGCCTGATATTCATAATTGTTAGTACAATATACTTAGTTGTCCTCACCCCTCTCTTAGGGGAGGAAGGTTTCAAATGTCACACCAAATTTCAAACATATGTACAGCTATTGCAGTTAAAGAAATGTGCAGCTATGGACCTTCCCTACACCCAGCCTGCACATCCCTAGCTGGTGTCCCTACTGACTTCCTGCTTCCTGCTTACAACTGTTTAAAAGTGCCTTATTCACTCTGTATGACAAGGCCCTAGTACTGCTCAGCAGTGAAATAAAATATCTTTGTAAGTGTCAAACCCCAGACCTTGGACTCACCAGACTGCATTAAGTACCACCAAGCCACAGCAGACATATAAGAATGTACTGCTAAAAGAAATATATCATGCATTACAAGGAGTGAATGTAAATGGAAAATAGGAAAGCCATAGCAACACATTCCAGTAAAGACAAATATCAGGCATTCAAGGAGTGAATGTAAAGGGAAAATAGAAAAGCCATAGCAACACATTGCAAGAACTACTGTTGTATGCCAGTTAATCCACAAATCCCACAGGAAAGTACATACTCCCATGTAAACAGTGTTAGCATTAGCAGGTGTGAGTTAACGAGAAGAGTGAACTGGAAGAAGCAAGAGTCAGATTTCACTACAACATGCATTTCAGTGGCTACAACACAGCCTCAGATATGAGAGATATACCAACCTTCTGACTGACACAACAGTGTCCACAGCAAACCAGCATGGTCCCCACCTTACAAAACTGAAAGGCCTATGCCTACCTAACATATCATTTTATAGCAGTGTCCTGAAATCACAGTGAGAACTGCAATTACCACACAGCAGGCTGCATGCAATTACTAAATTCTGGCCACCAATTGGTGCAGAGACCCTCACATGCACATGTGCAGATACCTACAAAAGCAGCCTGTACTGCCAGTCCACACATGCAATAATATCATTGCAGCAAATGGAGGGAGAGAGACAGAGACAGAGACAGAGACCAAAAAAAAAAAAAGTAATCAAGCAAGCCAAAAGAAAAAAGCTGTCAGAGACACCAATCCACAAAATACAGAAATACAACACATCAACAGGTACAACTGACAGAGGTGAGAAATACAAAGGTAATGTATGTAACAGATATGTATTTGCTGGCATCTGAATGATGTGTCTGAAAGTTAATCTACATATTGTGAACCCTCCATATGTGTTAGCAGTCTGTATCTATATGTATATGCAGATGTGCATAGGGCAAGGGACATACTGCAACTGTTAGTGAAGACTGGACATACATATGTAGTAGAAGGTTGCTATGTGCACATATCAATGTAGGTTGTAGTGTGTGGCATTGAAAACAGCATGCAGTGCAGGTATATGTCATGTGGTGGTGAACTTCTGTGGGACTGAGCCAGTGAGGCCTGCTACAGCTATACAGCCTAAGGACAGCATAATACATTCTGCACAACACTGTGCAATATCATTACAGAATGGTATGTCTCACAACTGTTTCAGAAGTGATAGTCTCACCATGAAAGGTGGGCAGTCTATGTGCCTAGATGTGCATGTATATGTACAGCAATGGATGTTTAGAAGTATGTGTGTGTATATATATATATATATATATATATATATATATATATATATATATATATATATATATATATAAATATATATATATGTACATAGATAGAGAGTTATGTCTAGATAGATAGAGATATATAGATAGATAGAATATGTATATACATATAGATATAATAGATACATACATATATAGATATATATGTAGATACATACATATATACAGATAGATATGAATGTCTATAGATATATATATATATATATATATATATATATATATATATATACATGGTTATATATAGCGGTGTGTATATATATATGTATATATATATATAATATATATATATATATATATATATATATATGTATATATTGATATATATATAGATATTTATATGTTTATGTGTATATATATATATATATATATATATATATATATATATATATATATATATATAGATATAGATATATATGGATATGTATATATTGATATATATATATTTATATGTTTATGTATATATATATATATATATATATATATATATATATATATATATATATATATATAGAGAGAGAGAGAGAGTGAGAGAGGGGGACATGGGGCAGATGTATTGAAACAGGTGCCTGGTGACCAAGGCATGGACTGAACACCAGTGTTGATACTGCAGTACCATACCCCATTCCAAAACACATTACCCACTAACTACCACATAGGTGGTTGCCTGCCAACCACTGGAGGTGTCAGAAGGGAACATGGGACACAGGTGTACAATAGCCTCCCCTTTGATATCCACAGTGGCACACTAGTCTTGTAATCCCTGTACATGGTACGTGTCATCACAAAAGGTGTGTCAGCTAGGGAAATGTAAGTCAGTGTACCCCTCTACACCTCACAATGTCCTATGCAGTTTGTACCTCCCATGAGAACTACAGCAAGTGGAAAGGCCACAGACATACCTAACAAAGACTGATAATTCCCTCAAACACATTCCCTATGCAGACTGACTCACAGAACCACAGCTAGAGTGCCTTGCATACTTCCTACACAGCGGTTTCCACTGCTGGACATACAGCGTTATGTCGCACCCATACCAGTTGGCTAACCACCATGGCAACACCTCACAATCCGTCCAGCCTACATGACCTAGGGCCCTAATCCTTGTCACCGCACTAAACAGCACATGCTGGAAGTACAGGTTCCTATACACAAATATGCCATACACTGGACTAAACCACCCAGCATTAACAAACAAGGCTCCTTATTAGTAGATGTCATACATACCCCTGATGAATGTTATGGAGATAGGTAATATGCCCTGTGAGTCACCTCTGTGTAACCGTTTGACAGGAGCAAGTAAAATCACATTACATATGTCCCAAAGGGCAGGGTAGCATATGGCTAGGCTGCCCTAGGCCCAGGGCCAATAGCATAGTACCTACCTATGACACAATGCACACACACATGTACTCAGTGCAATACCAGCCATGTGAGGTTGAATGAGTGTGACACTCACTGTGTGCAAGGTCTGTAAAGGTGTGATAGCTTAGCGTGCATTTGTGTCTGTCATGGTAGTTTGTGTCCTATGTGTGAGGCCAGAGAAAGATGTGTCAGTTATCGGGATGCAAACATAGTAGATTGGCATATGTTGTGTCGTAGTTCCCTGTGTACGACTGCAGTGTCCCATTGTAGGCAGAAGCAATACATGTATGCTCAGTAAGTGGTACTGCTGTTGAATCGAGCTCACATATGAACTGTTGTACTACCTGAATTTGTAGGCCTAAACACTACAGTATGGTGTATGTTCACATTCCCTGGTAACACTGTCTGGTGTGTTTCCTGTAGTCTGCACAGATTACATACCTCATGCATAGTTATCTGTAAGTAGGGGCACACAGTACTATAAGGTACACAGTTAATGCTCATCTGTGTCGTCATACATTTGTGTGTTGTATGTATGTGTAATGTGTGTGTAATTATGCCTTTACCATGGCTGCAATCACATGTGTGTTACAGGATATGTGTGTGTACCTGGCAGCATGTATACTCTGTGACAGCAGTATGTTGGCTATATTAACAACTGTGCACATATGTCAGGTAGGGGTATGGCATCAAAGACTAGGGTGGATTACCGTTGAAACTGTAAATGTGCATTACATTCATTACATGGGATGAAAATATTCTTCATCCATTAGCTTGATACATACCCCCAGTGTGAAGTTGTGCATTGTATCCCAAACAGTGTGCAGAGTGCTGGTATATACTAGTTTGTTGTATGGAGTGTGGCAGGCACTGTCAGACAGTTGTGGGTTGAGCACTGATATGTGGTATTGAACATGTGTATCCCCTGATAGACAGACAGATGCTATATATGGCAGTTAAGTGATATCAGTACATTAGAATATTAAGTGTGCCACATGACTTGCTCACATATTTTTCTTTTCCTTCCAGGGCGATGGTGCATCAGCGTAACCCACCTTATACAGCAGCAGAGGAACAGGAGATCCATCAGTGCCTGGTGCAGAATTTTTCTGTGCTGTTTTTTAGGACCAGCCAGAACCAGCATGAGAGGGCTGCACTGTGGCAAGATCTTGTCCGTCGGGTAAATGACATAGGCATGCATAACCGGACATATGAGCAGGTACGCCATCACTGCAGTGATTTAATTAGACATGTCCGGCAGTGTGCATCTGATATCCACAGACAACAGCTTGCCACAGGTGGTGGGGTACCTATCCACCCCCCTTCACCAGTGTGGAGGAGCTCCTCCTAAGTGTCGTGGCTCCAGGCCAACAACAACAACATCCACAAACATGTGTCATCATGGAGGCTGGAGTCACTCAGCATGTTGAAATGGAGTGTGCAGGTAACATGCCATATCTGTAGTTGACTGTTCTCTGTACTGGTAGTTTATGCATGTGTGAGATGTGTACTGTGTGTGTAGCTGTTAACCTGCCTATTCTTGTGCAAGATTGATATTCTGCATATAATCTGTACACCTGTGAAAGCCAACTGTTGTACTACTGTACTTTATCATACTCACAGTATCAATGGCACAGTTGTGGCCACTGGCAATCAATGTCATATTTTTGCAGGTCCCTCTGGAGTGACAGCAAGGCAGCCAATCCATGCTGGTGAGTGTGTAATAACAATACTATTGCTAATGACATGTGCATGTCATATGGAGGTGTAGTCTGTGCACATGTAACACACCTACGCATAATGCATGCTGTGCATGTTTGCTGTGAGACTATACATATCCCATTATTTTCAGTAGCTGCCTCACTCACATGCAATACACAGAGCATCACACACACATGTGGCAACACAGTACCGGACATTGGATAGGCATACCTGATACACATGTACACAACACACACATGTTTGGCATAGACACTACACCTTAGCTTGCTACACATGTCCAATTATGACACCTGATGTATGCCCACCCTTCAGTATCCCACTTATCATCTACGCAGCACACATAATATACCTGAGGGTTAGAGGCCTATTATGTCTTTGTGTAACAGTCTTGAACAAATAATACATTCATGTTAGGCAATGCTCACTATTGGCCACCTTACACACCCATGTAACAAGTGGCTGTGTAATTGTGGATGTAGTCATGTTCCTGCACTTCAGATACAGCATGCTAGCTGCCTGTGTGGCACACATTATTATTGTTGACTGACCACAAGATGCATGTTGATCATGGCTCATGTTACTACACCACATCCAGTTCCACTGACCACAAAAGTACACATAGCAGTTATTGTGTAGCACTGTCATGTGTTGTGTGTGTGTGTGTGTGTGTGTGTGTGTGTGTGTGTGTGTGTGTGTGTGTAGAAATATATGCACCCACAGCTTGTAACACTCTCACAACATTGTTCTGTCCTTGTACACATTGTGTCCCAGGATGGAGACAATCACTGAACAACTACACCCAAGCATCAAGTACGCGTATACTGTTATTAACAAGGGCTGTCTACACTTGCACTGCATGTTCCTGTGCAACACATAATCTGCATGCTGACACATGTGCAGTGATGTTTTTCCTTGTGATACTGTCACCCACCCTCAAACAGCATTGTGTATGTGTTGGATTGCAGGTGTGTGCGTGTTTGTATCTGCTGGACTGAGGAGTGTGCATGTGTGCCTGTGTGCCTGTGTGCATGTGTGCTAACATCATGTACACATGTGTAAACCATGTTTCCTGCCTTCCTCTCACAGGTTCTGATATTGCTCTTGTGGAGTGCAGCAGGGAACCTGAAGCCACTGCTGGGGATAGTGATAATGATGATACATGTGTAATGGCACAGGGAGGTGTGACAGGGTCTGTCGTTGGTCAGCCAATCAACATTACACAGCAGTCAACCCCATCAATGTGCACAGTCATCCTGCCGATACATCCAGTGTCACCAATGTCCTTAGCTGAGGGACAGCATACTGTGGGCATTGACCAGGGTAGTGTGGTATCATTGGCACATGCATCCCCTCACAGCAGCCATGGCCAGATTCCTGACATGGTACCACACAGGCAGATATCCAGGGGTTCTCGTGGGAGCATCCGTGGTCGTACTGCCCCTGTCAGATATGCCCACAGAGGTCTTTCAACCTCAGCTGTGTTCCAGGCTGTAATGCAGGCACAGGCACATATGGAATGGTACACCAGACAGGGTCTGAGGGAGCTTAGAGCACATCGCACCACTATGAATGACACTATGCGTGACGTTGCGGCTGCCATCCGTAATATCAGCGAGGTCATTGATAGACGTTGGGGGGATACATTAGATCTCTTCCACAACTACATGTCCATGAGCCAGGACAGTGCAGGATGGTTGAGGCGTCGACGTGGATGCATGCCAGCAACATCATCAGCTGGCAGTCATCGCAGATGACAACAAACCCGCAGCCGCTCCCATAGTGCCAGTACCAGCCCCAGCAATGCTGGGTCTGTGCTGTCATTAGACTGTCCTAGAAGACCACGTGCACATGGCTTTGGACAGTCCCAGCAGGGACATGTGTCCAGTCAACAACCCACTGCCTCTGATGACAGTACCCAGTCTGGCTTAGTACCTGATACTGTCCATAGCACTCCTGCCAGGCACAGGTACCGTGTCCGTGACCAGAGACAGTGATCTGTATGACCTGGCAGGTACAGTCTGTGGCTGTCCACAAACACCCGTATATGGCAGCCATGTGGTGGAACTGTGTGCATGCATACACACACACATAATGCTAACACCTAGGGCTAACACATACACACACACATCACATCAACATTTCCCCATGTTGTACTGTTGTCCCTCACTAACACACACATACATACATGTCGATTGGATGTGTCAATGGCAGACTCTGGCAAACCAAGTACACACCCTGTGCATATGATGAAACTGTGCCACCTCCTGCCATCTGTAACATTGATGCAGGAACAGGATAGCATGGTGCTGATGCACAGGGTGACTACATAGCATTGTACTAATATTATCATGTTGTTAACAGTACAGTGTAATGATATCATTGTGGGTATATCCGGGCATGCATGATGCATTAACACTATGATTGTCATTGTAGTTTTGTATACACCAGTGTTAATTCCCAAAGTGTACTGTCTGCACATGTGCCACATGGCTGTTATGTGCACCTGTGCCTGCATGTGTTGGGGAGTGGACAGTACATGTGTGCTGTTTGCAGCACAGAGTTGCAGGTGTACATTTGTGAACAAGGTGGAGTTGCATTCTCTGCATGTAGATGCTTAGTGCACACATGGGAAGGGTGACATGCACCATGTGACACCGTATTCATACATTGTAGTTCTTATTGGTGGGCACTTTGCGTTGTACTACACATATGTTTCACCTGGGGTCACATGTATGTATGACATGGTTTGACAGTATGCTGTGGGTGATACGGTTTCCAAATGTCATTGGTCTACATTCTGGTGGTATACACAACCTACATAGCCTGACATTCAGTGGTCATTACATGGTGTCTCCTCAACTGATATACAGATGTAGGAAACCCGGTGTCAGTGATATCCCTGCAGTACTACACTATACCAGTAGCCATTCTTACTGAGCCCCACACATCCCTGGGAACAATACTCTTTGGCATATAGCAGTCTCACATACATGCCAACACACTACGAATATGTTCATCCATGACAGCAAATGCATACAGTGGCCTACAATGCATTCTACATGACACACCTAACCACCACAAGGGTATCATACAGACAGATACCTGTTGTCCAAGCAATGCTGTATTGCTGTAACACAACTGTAGCATTGTCATCGGCATGTACTTAACATAGTATTCCAACAGTACCATGTAGGTGGTAGCAACCATCATGTAGAACGGGTAATGGTGTGTACATGTGGACAAGTGTTATCTTGTCTATCCTGTGATATTCACATTTTCAAAGGTATTCTGCAGTCCTTCAGTGTATCACCTAAGCAAGAAGGTGTCTGTATGCATATCGGCAACAGTTGCTATACACCTACACTGGAAGTCCATCACTCACAGACTTTGCTGTGTTTTAACATGTCTGACCTATACTCTAGACATGAACCCTCACCCACATTAATCTATCAAAGCTTTCATAGGTGTGTGTCACATAGTTGGCCTAGGACACAGACACAGATCACTGCAGTAGCCTGCATTGTCACCAACATACATGTATGGCCTAAGGTCTGGGAAGCTGCGGCACATGCTGGCAAAGGTAACAACTGTATTCATATGAGGCAGGCTTCACACATAGGAACTATTAGAGGTCACAGGTACATATCTGTATGTGGCACACACATACCCAATGTGTGCATTGAAATTACTGTTATGATAATATGTCATACAATAATAAAAGCAAACCACACAACACATACGCCATTTGTAAGATTCAAACCCCTACCTAACTATGTTATGATACTTGAAAGAGACGCATTAGCACAGCACGCTATTTGTATTACTAGATGATTTCCATTCTACTGCTGTATTTATAAGGTGCTGACATCATCAGTCTTTCCAAAGAGGAATATACATCTTTTAGTGTGTTATTTCAGTCTTCAGGCCATTCCTTTCAAAGAGAATTGCATACACACACACACACACACACACACACACACACACACACACACACACAGTGTTTGCAGAATTCAAACCCCTACCTAACTATGATACTTGAAAGAGACACACTAGCACAGCACACTATTCATATTACTGGATGGTTTCCCTTCTCCTGCTGTATTTATAGGGTGCTGACATCATCAGTCTTTCCAAAGAGGAATGTACATCTTTTAGTGTGTTATCCCAGTCTTCAAAAAGGCCATTCCTTTCACAAAGAATTGCATACATACACACCCCCCTCCCCCGTCTTTCCAAAGAGGAATGTACATCTTTTAGTGTGTTATCCCAGTCTTCAAAAAATGCCATTCCTTTCAAAGAGAATTATATACACCGCCCTACCACCACCACACACAGCATTTGCAGGATTCAAACCCCTACTTAACTATGTTATGATACTTAAGAGAAACACATTACTGCAGTGCACTGTTTCCATTACTGGGTGATGTCTTTTCTTCTGCTGTATTTATAGGGTGCTGACATCATCAGTCTTTCCAAAGAGGAATATACATCTTTTAGTGTGTTATCCCAGTCTTCAAAAAGGCCATTCCTTTCAAGGAAAATTGCATACACACACGCAGTGTTTGCAGAATTCAAACCCCTACCTAACTATTTCATGATACTTGAGGAAGCTGCATTAGCGCAGCGCACTATTCGCATTAGTAGATGATTTCCCTTCTCCTGCTGTATTTATAGGGTGCTGACATCATCAGTCTTTCCAAAGAGGAATATACATCTTTTAGTGTGTTATCCCAGTCTTCAAAAAGGCCATTCCTTTCAAAGAAAATTACATACATACACCCACCCACCACCACCACACACAGCATTTGCAGGATTCAAACCCCTACTTAACTATGTTATGATACTTAAGAGAGATGCATTAGCGCAGCACACTATTTACATTACTGGATGATTGCTCTTCTCCTGCTGTATTTATAGGGTGCTGACATCATCAGTCTTTCCAAAGAGGAATGTACATCTTTTAGTGTGTTATCCCAGTCTTCAAAAAGGCCATTCCTTTCAAAGAGAATTGTATTCATACACCCCCCCACCACACACAGCATTTGTAGGATTCAAACCCCTAACTGCCTATGTTATGATACTTAAGAGAGACCCATTAGCGCAGCGCACTATTCACATTACTGGATGATTTTCTTTCTCCTGCTGTATTTATAGGGTGCTGACATCATCAGTCTTTCCAAAGAGGAATGTACATCTTTTAGTGTATTATCCCACTATTCAAAAAGGCCATTCCTTTCAAAGAGAATTGCATACACACACACACAGTTTGCAGAATTCAAACCTCTACCTAACTATGTTATGATACTTGAGAGAGACGCATTAGCGCAGCATGCTATTCGTATTACTGGATGCTTTCCCTTCTCCATTGTATTTATAGGGTGCTGACATCATCAGTCTTTCCAAAGAGGAATGTACATCTTTTACTATCCCTCAGTATGGGGGATAACAATATCTGTGCATTAACAGATGCCTAGTTCAGGGTCACGTATGCACATTGGTACTGCCAGGTTATGTTTTATACCATGCTTCATGACCACAGGACTTGTAACACACAACACAACTAGGGGGTGTATCCATATACATCACAGATACACACACCTCTGGGTTGGTACCACTGCACTAAGCATGACAGGCCATACATATACAACTACCATTGTGCAAAACTGCCTTTTGGTTTGGTGTGTAGTTCAGACCACCGCCCCCCCATACCCAGGAACCACACTCGGCTTTCCTGGGAACAGTGTAGGATATGAAGGTCTTCACACACACCATTCTAGTGGTTGACTTCAGGTACATGAATATTGACTGGGGATACTACTCGGGCCTCAACAACATCACCCTACAGCCACTACAAGTTGTGAATCCATGTGCTATGGCACAACCAGTCACCACAGCCACAAGGGGGAATACATATTGGACCTGATCATCACCAACATGGGGACTCTATGTTCCACACCAGAGGTAGACCCCACATTGTTAAGATCAGACCATAAACAACTTTCCCTGGGCATCCATGTCCCGTTCCCACCCCCAGCCAAGGAAATCACTGTAAAGAATTTCTTAAAAGCAGACTTTGCACTTGTGAAGACTGGGGTGGAATACTTCAAAGGCCCCATGCTGGAGGATAATACAGCCCAATCTGCAGAATCCTTTACAAATGCATTCTATGAGCACCTGCAGGTATGCATTGCTCATGCTATCCCAAATAAAACCAAGACTCCTCCAAAACAGGAGACCTGTCTGGTTGACCCCGGCCATATATAAGCTGTACAACAGCAGGAGGAAGCTACTACATAACAGAGCAATATCCCACAGAGGGAGGACATCTCTGAACAGTATTGGCAAGACACTTCAATCCCTCATATAATCATCACTTGCAAGTTTTGACAGTGAACTTGACCAGACACTACAGATAATCACAAGGTCTTCTTTAATTATGTCAGGAATATGTGTGGAAACCTCCAGATATGCTCTGAATTGTTGCATAACAGCACAAAATATGCCAAGCCTACGGACACAGCCAACACCCTGGCAGACAGAGTTGGCACAAACGTCCACCCCCCCCTTACCCCCAAAGGTACAGCTGCCCATCCCAAATTAATGTAACCTCCCTGACATCACAGATGCACAGGTGAAAGGTGCCCTCTCCACAGCAAATAACACAGCATATGTATGGGACCGGACGGTGTCCCAGGCTGTGTCCTACATGAGCTCTGAGTAGAACTGAACACTCACATTAAGTCACTGTTCCAACTTAGCCTTACTACAGGATATGTACCCTAAGAATGGCATACAGATACCATGGTCCCACTCCACAAAGGTGGTGCCACAACAGACCACAGGAACTATCACCCCATAAGCCTGACTAGTGTGGTAGAAAAAGCTATGGAGCGTATTATCATGGAAGTCATAATCAAAAACATTGTGAGCCTCCAGACAGTGGATCATACACAATTCGGCTTTGTTAAGGGCAGATCTTGCCTCTTACACATAGTTCATATCTTTTAAACGGTTACTGAAGCCATGGATGAGGACAAGGTAGTTCACACAGTCTACCTGTACCTTGCAGAAGCCTGCAACACAACCTGCTACTGTACTGGGGAGGCAGACTCCAAATACACTCTGGCTAGGCTTATGAATTCTCTAGGGCAGACAGCCTAGTATCGACCTCTGCATCTATGTTTATGTTCGGGATGCACAATATTTGTTGCTGATATTGTTTTTTAGGTCTTTATTGCTGTAGCTTTCCCAGTTTCTATGAACAACGTGTGTATCTGCGGAACATGTTTCATCATGACAGGGTTCCAGTATATTAATATATGTGTCTGTTGTCACTTAACTGTGTGCACAGGGCGATTTGCTGGATCGTGGGAGGTTCCTGGCTTAACACATACAACTGCCAGATATGCATGGCCGACTGCTATACTCAGACATGGCCTCAGTGTGTGAGCATGCCCAGTTCAGGCTTTCCATGGTTTGTTGCCTGACATATGTCTCATTTATCCAAGTGTGTGAGCATGCCCAGTGTGACCTTTCCATATGTTGTGATCTGAAGTCTACTACATTTGTGGTTGTGTGTGAACATGACCAGTATTGACATTTATACTGTGTGTATTGGAAGTCATGTTGTGTTCTTACTGCCAGACTCCTTTGTATCATAACTCAACAGGGATTATGCTGTGCCTGCAGGGTTTCCATGGGATAGTTTGCAAAGACTTGTCAACATTCTTTCATACTGGCAGAATGCTGCAATACTGTCATGGTGTAGTGGTTCAGTGCTTTCACTATGGTGCACAGTATCCTGGGTTTGAGTCCCATCACTGCTTTAAATATTCATACCGAGTAGACCAGACTGGTTAAGGGCCAGTTGGGCAAATATGAGCACGTTGCATTTTGTTCAGCTATGGCCTGCTTAAACCAGGCTTGTCCAACATTGCTGTGTATTCACCAACTTGGGTGGACATTGCCAAATATTACTCCACATTGACCACAGTTGTACTAGTTGGTGTGTGTGATTCTGTTCATAGGTTCATACTAGGCTATCTGCCCTAGGGCATTTATAATCCTAGCCAGAGTGTGTTTGGCTTTCAACACACATTTTACCTGGAGTTTGCCATGACATTTTTCAAGGTTAGTATACTGTGCCTCTGTCTAACAGTGACATAGAAGTTATACCCAGGGTAAACCTACAATCTCCTATCCACTCATCAAGATTTCTCTTGAAGTGTGTCAATGAGGGACTCTGGTTAACCTGGAGTGGGAGTTTACTCAAGAGTGGAGGGAGCCTCTGGGTTATGAATCTGTCACTCCAGCATGTCCTATTTATTTCAGTCCTGAGGTTCAGGTCTCTTGAGCGTGTAGCTTGATGGGATTTGGATTTACCAAGGTGCAGCATGTCCATTGATTCCAGGTTGGACATGGCTTTATACATCAGACACAGATCGCCTCTGGGCAGGCAGTATGCCACTGAGTGGAGCTGCAGTTTCTTTAACTGGGCAGCAAATGGCATCTGTTTGTGCCCTTTGATCCTCCTGGTGAGGTACTTTTGGGGTCTTTCCAGTTGCTGCAGGTGTCTGATAAGGTACATTCCCACAAGGGGCATTGTACTCAATTATGGGCCTGATGAGGGATGAGTCAAGAGGCACGATGACCTCCCCTGATCTAGATGTGAATACCTTCATGATTAGGTGGGCTATATGAAATGTTTTTCTAACCACTTTGGCCACGTGGTTGACGAATGAGAGATTGCTATCAACTTGGGTCCCCAGGTCCCTTATCACTTCTAAAGTACTTAATGGGTTACCACCTATGTGGTAATTTGTGGGCACTTAGTTTTTGCCAAAGGGGATGACTATACACTTTTTTTGCATTTAGCTTGTGGACATGGCTCTGGCACCAGTTGTCTGTTTCTATGAGGCCCTTTTGTAGGATGCTTGTGTCAGCTGGAGGGTCGATTATGGCACCCAGTTTGCAGTCATCTGCAAACTTGTTCAGCCACAGTCCTTCTGTGTTGGCCTGTACCTCCGAGAAATATATACCAAACAAGGGAGGTCCCAGGACTGAGCCTTGTGGGATGCCACTTATAGCTGGTTTGGAGTCTGACATGGCTCCAGCATTTCTGACCATGTGGGTTCTGTCCTTGAGCCAGTTTGCAACCCATCTAGTGACATAGAGGTTTATATTGAAGCTGGTGAGCTTATCTATAAGGACCAAGTGGGGTATTATATGGAAGGCTTTTGCAAGGTCCAGGTAGGCTGTGTGGACCACCTTTCCCTCGTCAATGGCCTTGATGACTGTTTCAAATGACTCAACCAGGTTTAAGAGACAGGATCTGCCCTTAACAAAGCCAAACTGGGTAGGATCCAGTGTCTGTAGGTCCCCAATATCTTTACTTCTGAGGTCCATGATGATCCTTTCCATAGCTTTGCAGACCAAGCTAGTCAGGCTTCTGGGGCGATAGTTTGCAGTATCCATTGAGGCACCACCTTTGTGGAGAGGGACCACTGTTGCTGTACACTGCTCTTTGGGTACATATCCTGTGGTAAGGCTGAGATTGAACAGTGGTTTTATGTTTGTGTTCAATTCTTCTTGGGGTTCATGTTGGACACAGCCCAGGACACTGTCTGGTCCCATTGATGCTGTGTGTTTTGCTTTGGAGAGGCTGGCTGTTACCTGAGCATCTGAGATGTCAGGGGGACAGCACTCTGCTGGGATAGATATTTGCCCTTTTGGTGGGGGGGGGGTTTGCACTGAACCTGTCAGCTCACATGTTGGCAATGTCTGTGGGTTTGATGTATTGTTTGTCATTTTGGACTAATTCTGAGCATATCTGGGAATTCCCACCCAGGTTCCTACCATAACTAAAGAAAGCCTTGTGATTATCCTTAGTGTCCTGTACAATTTTTATCTCAAAGCTGGCCTTAGACAATTTTATGTGTGGCCGTAGTTTTTTAATAATACTGATCGGAGATGCCTTCCCTTTTTGGGATTTTGCTCTATCATATAGTAGCATCCTCCTTGTATTGTATAGTTTGTTTATGGCTGGGGTCCACCAGACAGGATGCCTGCCTTTGGAGTATTGGGTCTTGGTTTTATTTGGGATTGCATGATCCATGCATTCCTGAAGCTGTTCATAGAATGCGTTTATAAAGAGTTCTGAGGTCTGGGCCGTATTTTCCACAGGCACAGGGGCTGTGAAGGATTCCAACTCAGTTTTGAGGAGTGTGAAATTTGCTTTAGAGAAAAGTTTTTCACTGTGGTTTTCTGGACATGGGCTGGGGTCAGGATATGAATATACATTGAGATTACTCTATGGTCTGATCTTACCAGTGAGGGATACACTTCTGGTCTTGGGCATAGTTGAAGTCACCCAATATAATGGTGTTTGGGGAGACCTTTATATTTTCATGTGTTCTCCAGTTTGCCAAGTGTGGTTCCTGGGTTTAGGAGGGTGGTCTGTAGCAGGCTATGAACTGGAAGACGGTTTTACCCACTGTTAGTTGCACATGGATAGTCTCTGATGCTTCATGCTGTGCCACCAACCTGGGGGTGTGGGTATCTTTGACAAATATTGATACTCACCCTCCTTTTGTAGTTTGTTCCATGTTTTGGGGCTGTAAAGCATGGTATAAGGTGTAACCTGTTAGTGCTAGGGTGCTCTTGGGAGCTTTGAACCAGGTTTCTGTTACTGAACAGATATCAACATTCTCCATGCTGAGGAGAGTTTGGAGTGCGTGCATCTTGCGGTTTAGACTTCTGGCGTTGAGTTGAATTACTTCTAGTTTCTTATCCCTTGTGATACCTATGGAGGAAAGGCCAGGGGTGACAGGTGAAAGCCATCCCTAGCGAAGCATCATGTCTTGTCGAGCATGTCATCCCAGGCTGACAGGCATTGGATCCCCTTTGACTGACACCAATACTTAAGCCAATTGTTGTAATTGATCATCTTGTCTTCATATTGTGGCATCATGCTTGGTGAGGGTAGGATGATACTCAAGGTCATCAAGTTTGCATATACTACATGGTGGCAAATGCTGTTTAGCACTACCTTACATTGCTTAACACATGGCAATCATGCCTCAGGTGGTGCTGCAGGGCTGCCTATGTCGGATGCACATACTACACTCCCTGTACATGTTTGAAAGCAGCTTGTGTCAACTTAGGCATCCCTTTCACTATATGTGGGAGTCAGAGAGAGGTATCATTTCCAGGGTTCCTACTGAGCCAGTGTATGTGCTATGTGTTGCCTCTTTGCCAAGGCCAAGGCATACTGGGCACGCCTCTTCTGCCTACTGTGGCAGGCTCAGGTTGTTCTTCCTCCGAGTCATGCTCTGCCTGTGATGGCCTTGGCAATGGTGGGGCCTGTTTGGCCCAGGCCTATGCTGGTCCTGCTGCAGCTATTTTCACAGAATCATATTATGTAGCATAGCACATACCATAAAAATTTGGGTACATGTAGTTGGTGAGTATTGCAAGGCTCCACCAGATGTGTCCAGGCACCGGAACCGTGACTTGAGCAGCCCAAACACATGTTCGATTACATTTCGTGTTTGTGCATGTGCCTCATTATTTCATTCCTGTTCAGGTGTGTGTGCGTTTCTGATGGGTGTCATCAGCCACGGCTCCATTGCATAGCCAGCATCCCCCACTAGGTGACCATGTGTGATGTCCCCATTGGCAAATGTCTGGTACAGCTGCGTCAGATGTCAGATATGGAAATCATGGTAGCTTCCAGGGCAGCCAGCACACACATTCATTATTATGCCCTGGGCATTACACACAACCTGGTAGTTGATGGAGGGGAAGCCCTTGCAGTTAATGTAGGCCCTACCCCGCTCACTGTCTGGTGCTTTGATATGTATATGCGTGCAGTCTATTGCACCCACTACCTCAGGGTATTCTGCTATTTGCTGGAAGAGACGCATATTGCTGGCCAATACCTCACGGGAATTGGGGAAATATACATGATCACCGACATGTGCTGACATGGCATCCAGGAACTGGTGCAGTACCCTGGATGCTGATGCCTGTGATATCCCCATCATATCACCAGTTGGTCTCTGGAAGGTACCTGTTGCTAGTATTCTTAGGCCAACACATACCTTGGTTTCCACTGGGATGGGTTCCCCTCTGTTGGTTCTGTGTGTGAGGCGTGGTCTGCACAGCACAACAATTTGCTGCAGGAGGTCTCTATCCACTCTATAGCACTCCACTATCTCCAGCTCATGTAACCCCTGGTAGGTGACCCTGGGCCTGTACACTCTTCTCCGTCTCCTCACTGTGGGTTGTCCGGCAGCATTTGCATTGTCACCACCCTCAGCATGTTGCATATGTCGCCTTATAACAGCAATGGCAGCCCCTAGCATTTTTTGTCTGAGTGAAGCTTTTTCAGTTTTCACTTCTAGTAGCTTACTCCAGCGTTGCAGTGTCTCTTGAGAGAAACACACTGCACTGTTGTTTGCAGAGTTTTAAGTGCTGGGCTGGGCTAGTGTTCTGCCTGTGTAATTGCCTGATTCTGATTGTTTTCACCTGCTAGCTCTGCTAGTACTCCCTGGTAGCGTCCTACTATTTGTTGTGCTTCCTTTTTCCTTTCTGTTTCCTCGGGGACAGCACTGCACACACAAGCGCAAACACATGCACACCAGCTCACATGCGTGCACAGACAGACTAAAACTTGCTTATTCGGGTGAAAACGCTTGCACACCAGCGCATACGCGCTTACAGGTCTTTAAACAGCCCTATACATGCTTACTCCGGGTTAAACACGCGCACTCACGCTTCCACGCACGCACTCTATCTTACTCGGGTTTACGGGCGCACACACACGTGCATACCCGCTCAGCAAGAAACATTGGTGTTATCCACAGTATACACCTTCCATTTCTTGTCTTTCTCTGGCCTACCTGTTGACATACCTCTTTCCATGATGTCTAACTGAAAGCTAACACATGACACTCTGCTCCAATGAGCTTCACTACTTTCATACATACCCCCCTTGTGATATCACCTATCTCCTACTCTGTTACTCCCCATATCCTACTCCTACACTCCACTGACTGTGCTCATTTGCTATGTAAAAGTGCAATTCACTATCCTAACACTCATTTACATAGGATTGCCTACTAATGCTTGGTTACATGTCTTAGACTGGGCTTCTCCCCTTAGCAACCCCTACTCGGTGGCCATGTTGTCTTCAGCCTGCTGTTCCCTTACATTGTAATTTAACAATTTTCATAAATTCCACGTTTGTGGGTTTTAATTTTTATTTTTCTGGTTTTTGTGGTGCAGCCCATTTGCGCGGTGCTGCGCTATGCTTAAACATCTGAAATCGCCAAAAAAAAGTATTTTTATTTTAATTTTGCATCTAGGAACATTTCCACACTGGCCGTATATTTGGCCATTGGCATGCTTCCTCAACCATATGCAACCTTTATTTGGAGCTGACAAGGCTCCATTGTGCTATTTGCAGAATGGTACTCAGTTGTCAACTGAGTACATTTCTGCAACTAACACGGCTTCTACTCGGACAGGTTTGTGCTTCATGGATCGCAAATTTACCTCATTTGCTTGCCTTTCGGCTGCAAGTGAGGTAATTTGCATATCCTAGCCCTGCCCGTGTAAGAGACGTTTTAGGAGCTCTCTTACACACCCCTGCAGGCTGTTCCTGGATCGCTCGTCGGACATGATGGCTGCATAGAGTCTTACTCTACTCTTAGACTCCATGGAAGCCATCGTGAATCCGGCCCAGTGTCTTTCCCAAACACCTTTCTGCCTTACCTATCCCCATTCACCCACTCAGTTTCATGTAATACTTCCTTTCTCCATCCCTTATATAAGCAGATAATATCCCTAATATTCTCCGTCTTTGTTGTACTTATCATTGTCACAGACTGCCCTTCCAAGAATACTATTGTATACACCCCAACTTTTTACATGTGTATATGACTTCCCTGCTCCCTTTCTCTGCCTCTTCTGCCATTCTTTATACCATGTCCTTTTGCCTACAAGTACAATGACATGAGGATGTTCCTTGTTTTTTGTGATTCTTGGTCATTATCTGCCACCCAAAGGTCAGCTCAGGGACTGTTTATACAGCCATATGGCTTTTGCTTTCTCTCTAGTCACCTTTCACATATATGCTCTAAACAAATGGGTCACTAATTATTATTATTTTCCCATGTGTTTCTCCCAGTACTAGATCTTTATGCATGCCCTAAAGTAATGGGTCACCAATTATTATTTCCCCCTGTGTTTCTCCCACTACTAGATCTTTCCCCATTTCCCCTGGCAAGTTGCTGTCCCCAGTGCTTACCTCGGTTACTCTTTCCTGACTGAACCACCTGCACGCATCCTACACAGGAGACAAGCAGTCTTCACCCCCTGCGCTTTTACCTGCAGCACTTTTCTGTTTTGCCTACAGTGACCCATCTCACCCCCCCCCATTCTGCTGCTATGCCTTATATCCTGTATGTAAAGCCCTGCCTGCCATCTCATCCATGCTAGACTGGTCCTTCTCTCAGGACACAGTCTCAATACTATCAAATTATGTCATTGCCCTGCACTCTCAGTTTCTGATGTCTCCTACTGCTCATTTCTACTGTCCAGTTTTCCTCTATCCTCCTCCCAAACTCCAGCACACTTGTCCTTACCACTTCAATGCCTCTACATATGCCTTCAATGTACCTCCCTGCCCATCTGTTCACTCCACTCCTTGGTCACCTTCAGTCATCTTACCTTCCATACTCTCACTTTTCTTCTGTGTAGCTACCCTGTGTCCTCCCACAAACAACTGGTTCCACCTCCTCTGGAATTGTCCCACTGTCAGCCTCATCACTGCCTCTAATGTTATTCACTAAGGCTCTACACAACTACAAACCTTACAGCTCAACCTTTTCACATGTCCCAAACACACCACTCTTGCTCAATCAACATCTATACGTTTTATCTTCTCTAGTCTCTGCTACCATGGTTCTGTTCCCTGATGCTTCCATACTTTCTTTCTGTCTTTTATTTATGTTACATTAATACTAACTGATCCTAACTGCTCTAATTTAAACTGAACATGAGAAGAATGCTAATGGGTGTTTCAATATGCAGGGAATTATTAATTGATGCTTGACTGTGGTTTTGTGGGAAAGTTAATCTGCATCAGAGGGTACTAGCCATTTTTATAACACTACCCTTCATTTGGCTTTGCTGCCTGAATTTGAGGATTTTAACATGGCTACTCTACAATCTTCTGCATAACAGTATCCATTAAAAGGGATACTAGGCTTGCTGCACTCAGTGCCTAATAACCTCCTCCCCATTGACTGCCCCCTTTCTGCCACATGGAGTTGATAACTGATAAGGTGATGCAGACATTGAGAAACTTACAATTTGTTTGATCTTTTCATGTACATCACAAGTCCATCTTCTTTAATATTAACATTTACTGTCTCATTTTCAGCTTTATATATGATATACATTAGTTTAGAGCAGTGAGAAAATTTTCAGTTTGGTTCTGGTTAACAGACATCTGAATATCTTTGAAAACAACTACTAGACACATTGTCTGCACATATAAAAGACTGCAACAGAAATTAAAATTTTCTGGATTCTTTTTTATTATTTATTTGATAATAAGGCAATATATTGGGTATCACTGCCTGGGTTTAGGAGTGACCCAGGAGCAATGTCTAGTTAAGTGATCCTCATAGTAGGCAAACAGAGACAATGGTATTCAGGTTGAAGGTATTGTCTTCAGATACAGTGCTAAATAGCCAGATATCCGCTGTTTTTTTTTTCCATATGTGATTCTTTGATATGGTGCCAAAGTTAATTTGGGACTCAGGTCTATTCTATGCTACTGTCAGGCACCATTTCATATTTATGGCAATTAAATCCCTCTTCCTCATAATATAAAACCACTTCTGATGATGTGTGCATGTAACTGGGGTATTGCATAACATTCTTCATTCAACAGGATGCATCAAAAAAACCTGACACATTTTACAAATGTATTTTTTTTTATTTACTTTATTTGTTCACTGGGTAACTGAATTCATCCAAAGATCATTTCTAGCAATGGCCCAGACCAGAAGAAAATATAATATTATCAATACTTCAGGTAGCCAGCTCCATGGCATGCAGGGATAAAGCCATGACTGTGATCCAAATAATCTGGAATTACTTTAAAGTCTACAAAGGGTTGGAGCTTGGTGTAAAGATGTAAGTAATCCTGGTGATCTGCATTGCAGACATTTTTTGGAGGATGAGAGTCCCATAGACATCATGAGGTACTACTCACATGCACACAGCTACCAGTTCGTTCATATAGCAATAACCCACAGCTGGGTGTGGGTAATTCACCCTTGGGCCAAACCATGCCAACCGTGGGTAAATCCAGCATTACCCACACCCAGCCTAGGGTTATTGCCATTATACAATGGTGTTAGTTTTCTGTTGTGTTTTGTTTGTGTTGTTGTTATTTAGGTTTTTGTTTGCTTTACTTTGCATTCTTCCACTTTTTGTGAGATAAAATAGTCCACACTTTCACATAGTGTTTATTGCTTATTTATCTTTTAATTTAAATACAAGTTATTATAATTTTTTCAAGAGATGTTAGGAATTAATTATATAAGTAAACAGTTTTAAAGCTTTTGGTATGTCATCGTGTTGTAGCTTCTTTTATATTTCTGTATTGCTTCTGACTTGATGGTTGTCTATGTTCAGATGTTGGCTTGAGTTCTTTTTAGTGTAGTACCTGTAATGAGAGATTATGTTTATAGTTAGTTTTATGTTTTTATATATATATATATATATATATATATATATATATATATATATATATATATATATATATAAAATCCCTTAGAACTAGCCAGTTCCTTAGCTTTAGCACTTGAATTTGCTTCTTCAGGCTCAGCACTTGTTTGGAACTTGTTATAAGCACTAAATAAGCTACACATTACTACAGCACTCAACCTTCCTCATTACCTAGAGGAAATCAGTTTTTGTACTTACTTTCCTCACTTGCTTAGAGGAAAATAGTTTTTTTATTAAGGCATGTCCAAGGGTCAGCTGCTGGTGTTCTCTCCTGTCTACCTGATGAATCTGGGCATCTTGGGGCAATGTAGCAATTGCTTCATGTACACACACAACCCTCTCCTCCTACCACCCAACAGTACAACCTGTGAGAGATGCACTTATCTAGCCAAACTGGAGGCAAAGCTCTCTCCAACCAAGACTGAACTTGACAGTCAAGAGGAGAAGGTAAACACTTGCACCACACAACACTCATCACATAGTCCCACTAAACCTACACCACCAAATTCCACACATAGAAACACAAAAATATTCGTGGAGGTTCTTAATAATAATCTGCCCAAACAACAGAGACCTCCAAAGCAGAAATGCAAGCAACCTCCACCCCCAACACAACCCAAATGACACATAGCTGACAAAATCAGTGTGCCACTCAACCACAGCCCATAAGGCAAAACAACGTACCCAACACACTAGTCATAGGTGACTCTGTAGTCAGGCACACTGATGCCTCACTCACCAGGCTAAAAAAGGAGAAGGTTACTGTCAGCTGCCTGTTAGCTGCCAAGATCCGCCACATAACCCACACACTCAGGTCACTACACAACAAGTACAAATATGACTCTGTCATTGTCCATGTTGGTGTGAATGACCTGAGATGTACCTTCCTGGACTACATGTAAACAGACATGTCAGAGCTCTCCGATCTTGTAGCCCAGGCAGGTATGACCCTCGCCCTGAGTAGCATCCTGCCATCACCGAGAATGATACCACAGTACAAGGCAAAATGATTGACTTCAACAATTGGCTAAGCATCTGGTGTCATTCTAAGGGGATCCAGTATCTGTCTGCCGGGGACAGCATGGTTGATAGACCACGATGCTTTGCTAGAGATGGCCTGCATCTGTCACCCCTGGGATTCCGGATACTGACTAAGGCTCTTGCCACCCCTATAGTGCCTTTTTTAGGCAAGGTTCAAATAACAAATTCACCACCGTAACAGGTACAGGCAAGCAAAAATTGAGGGTAATGCTACTCAATGCTAGGAGTCTAAACCTCAAAATGCACTCACTCGAGGCACTCCTTAAAATGGAGAACATCAATATCTGTGCAGTGACTGAGACCTGGTTCAAGGCTCCAGAGAGCACCCCTGCATTACCAGGCTATAACTCATACCACACCATTTTACCATCTAACCTGGACCTGAACACCAACGATGGAGGTGTGTCCATATTCATTAAGGATACCCACACATCCAGGCTAATTGCTCAGCATAATGCATCCAAGGTTATCCAAGTGCAACTAACTCTGGGCAAAACTACAGTCCAAATTGTAGCTTGCTACAGATCCCCCACCATGCTCTAGGATTCCTACTCCTCTTTCCTTGATATACTGGAAAATATTAGGGTTCAACCAAACACCCTAATAATGGGCAATTTCAACTACCCCACCATTAACTGGGAAAACTACTCATGTACCAGCTCCTTTGCTCAATGCTTTCTGGAATTCATAAATTCCAATGCCCTGGATCAACTTATCTACACCCCCACCATGGGCAACAATATCCTAGACCTAGTCATTATCAACATGAGTGACCGGTGTTCCACACCTGAAGTCAACTCCTCTTTGGTTAGATCCAACCATAAGCTAATCACCCTAGATATCCACATCTCGTCCCCACCCCCATTAAGGAAGCCACTGTAAAAAATTTCTCCAAAGCCAACTTCATGCTTCTTAAGACAGAAGTGGTGAACTTCATGACACCCATGCAGATGGACAATACAGTTACAACTGGTGAATCCTACACAAATGCACTCTATAAGCACTTACATGAGTGCATGGATCATGCTATCCCTAACAGAACCAAGATGCTATCCTCCAAAAAAAGGAAGCCAATCTGGTGGTCCCCTGCCTTAAACAAACTGTACAACAGGAGGAGGAAACTGTTGCAAAAGAGAGTAAAATCCTATGAGTGGAGAAGCTCCCTGGTCAGCCCCAGTAAGAAGCTGAGATCCCTCATAAAATCCTCCAAAGCTAGCTACAAAAACAAAATCTCCACTGATTCTAGGGACAGTCACAAAGCATTCTATAGCTATGTCAAGAATCTCAATGACAACACCCAGATCTATAGCTTTTCTAATTCATTTTCAGGGTAGGATATTCTGTGTTATAGAGTTTCATTTTTTTTCTTGGTCCATTGTCTGTTGTATTATTGATATTATCTTCATTTACTGGATTTTTTGGTGTTTCTTCTTGTGTTCCAGGTATTATTTTCCCCATGCTTTGAATTAATCTACTGATGGTTGGTAATAGGGTTGTAGTGATGTTTCACTTTTATGTCCTGTCACAGTTATTATTTGTCATGTTTCCATCCCTGATTGTGACAGTAATATTACTGCTGTTGTTCTTAAGGAGTGGTTTGTGTATCTCTTTGGTAGGTTTGCTAGTTTGCATATTTCTGGTAACATTTTTGAAAGATAATTTATTTCCATAGGTTGTGTTGAGGAACATGTTTCCATTTTGTCCAGTACATGTGGATGTTTTTTGGGTGGAGAAACAGTGCTTTTGTATTAGGTGGCATTTTTTGAAGGTAATTTTTGAAACTTTTTACAGGGCATAAAGGGTCTGTGGGGTTTTCAAACATGAATCCTCTTAGTAAGTGTTTTGTGACGTCATCATGCTTTGTGTGTTTTTTTTTTGTATGTTCATTAAAATTTTTTGTTACATATTCTGTGCCGTCTTCATCTTTCTTTATTGTAAAACTGTCTTGTGTCAGGTATCATAGTCCTTCATTTCAATGTCTTGCGAAGTGTAGTTGTATATCAAACCAGACTTTTCTGACGAGTCCATCTGCTGTGTTTGGGGAAAGTACTTGGCTGTTTCTTAGTTGTGTTATTTCTTATATTGTCAGAGGGTGGTGGTGTTCTGCTGTATGTTTTCCTTGTCTTCTCTAATTTTTAATTACTAATTTAAATACATTATTTGCATTTATTAAACATATATCTGTTATTATGTTAATCTTTCTATTTAATGGTGTCTTGTTTATATATCTGTTGAGTCCTGCACGTAGGGATACAAATGCACTTATTACATATCCTTCTCCTTTTGTCTTTCGTACTGTAGCGTAGAATTCTCTAAGTATTGTGTTTAAGTTTTCTGGTGTAATAGTGTGCAAGTCTATGCTGTAGTTTTTTTGTTTTTGCCAGTTTTGAAATATGTTTATAGCCCACTGTATTTGTTTTCTTTTACTTGTTTCTTCTTTTTCTAATTCTAGTGTTTCTATTTCTTTACGTGTTTTTTCTGCATGTCTTTTGTTAGGTTTCTGTATGGTATAGGCTTGAAATTTGTTTTACCTTTCTGAAATGTATGACTTGTCACACTGTTGTCTTCTTTATGGGACGTGTTATGCTATAGTACTTCCTGTTCTTGTAGTTGGAGAACTTCCTTGCTTGTTGACTGTTTCATCGTGGTTTCAAATATTTCTTCCATTTCACTATCAGTTATTAGGTCAAAGTTTACTTCCATTTTTTTTTTTTATTATTATTTTTTTGTGTGGTATCTCATTTTGGTGTTTTTTCTGTCTCAGTTTATAGTGTTTGTGTTTAAGAAGGCTCGTGCAGGTTTTTAAATGGATGTAATGAAACAGGGGTCCGTGGTGGTAGGTATTTATTTTATATGTAAAATAGAGTTTCTAGAAGTAGAACAGTTGCAGTGTGGATCATGATTGCTGGTAAGGTGTTTTTGCAAGGTTCACATTGCTTTTGAATACTAAAGTAGGTTAGGAACCTGGGTAGTTAATGGCTGTTTACTGTATGCATGTTGTTCGGTATTTGTTTTATTTTTAAAACACAGTAAAACAGTAAAATATAGTTTCCAGTTGTAGAATGGTTGTGTATGTTTTCTGCGCTTGCTACTAAGATGTTTTTGTATGGTTTAGTTTATTTGAAGTTGCCAGTGCATGATACATTAGGGGCTGGACTTCTTAGGTTAATTTGCATTTACAGTGTGTACGCTGCTTGGATTAGGAATCAGCATGCACGCTTGCGAGTCCGCATTGTATAATAATGATTAAACTGTATTGATCAACCAACAGAAGCCCTTTCTAGATATTAGGAGAGAATGGCAAAAACACATTTGTAGTTAAGGTATGTTTCATGATCCAGCATCTCTGAGAAATGTGCTTTTAACAGAAAGTGATCCCAGTAGCAGAGATAAAAGAAAGGAGAACACTATAAAACGGCTCAGAAGACATATTAGGCATCTGCACAAGTCTAAGTGGCTGTGTAAATCGGTCTTTCTCATCAAACACTGCTTTTTTTAAGTAAAACTTACTAACCACATCACTGATTAGAAATAAATTGCATGCCAATCTGGTGGCCCCCTCCTATATACAAACTATACAACAGAAGGAAGAAACTATTGCAGAAAAGAGGAAAATCCCAGGATGCAAAAAACTCCCTTATCAGCCTCAGTAAGAAGCTGAGATCCATCATAAAATCCTTAAAAGCTAGTTACGAAAATAAAATTGCCAAAGATTCCAAAGACAACCACAAGGCATTCTATAGTTATGTCAAGAATCTAAATGGCAATGCTCAGATCTGCTCTGAGCTACAACAGAATGGCATTACATATACTGATCCCAAGGATATTGCCAATATCCTGGCAGATCAATTTAGTGCCAAATTCACCCCCCTATCCCCCCCTAAAGGGCCCATCTCAATACCAAATGATTGCCAAATTCTGGTAATCATGGCCACACAGGTAGAAACCACAGTCTCCAAATCTAAGAATACAGCATCCATGGGACCAGATGACATCCCAGGCTGTGTACTACATGAACTACAAAATGAACTGGCACCTCATCTAAGTGTCATGTTTAATCATAGCCTCAACTCTGGCTTCATGCCCACTGAGTGGCGCACATCTACAGTTATCCCACGCCACAAGGGGGGATCCACCTTGGATCCCGGGAATTACTGTTCCATCAGTCTACCGAGCTTGATCTGCAAGGGCATGGAACGCATTATCATGGAACTTATAAACAAAGACATTGGCAACCTTCAAACACTGGACCTCAACCAGTTTGGGTTTGTGAAGGGCCAACCTTATCTCCTGAACCTGATTGACTTCTTCGAATCAGTCTCCAGAGCTGCGGATGAGGGTAAGGCAGTCCCCACAGCCTATCTGGACCTTGCCAAGGCCTTCAACACCATCCCCCACTCTGGAATCATAGATAAACTTACTAAGCTGGGCATAAATCCCTACATCACTCGATGAGTTGCCAACTGGCTTACTGACAGAACCCAGACTGTAAAAGTAGCTGACTTCAAATCCAGCTCCAGACAAGTGACAAGTGGAGTACCTCAGGGTTCAGTCCTGGGACCGCTCTTGTTTGGCATCTACTTCTCTGAAGTACAGGCCAACATTAAGGGACTCTGGCTAACAAAGTTCACAGATGACTGCAAACTGGGAGCCATTATTGAATCCCCAAACAACAGGGGTCAGAACAGAGCATACCAATATTGGGGGAACCAAGACAGGAAACCTCACTGAATGAGGAGAATTCTCATACACTTGTCAATGATTTGGATGTTATTCTTAATGACACCCACCAATTTGGTATTGACAACATCCTTTATCAAAGAGGGAATGTTAAAATATATATCTACAGTGCCTGTACAGTCCAACCAGAATTATTTGATATTTTTGCTAAAGGAATGAAGTTCATTCCAGACAAATCTTTTGATTTATTGGATACAATGGTGGAAATCAAGTTATTTCTTCGTAAAATCAATTTAGGGGTATTTTTTCATGACAATGTACATCAGCAGACAGCATCATCTTTAAAGAAAAAGAGTACTTTTACCCCTCCTATGCATAGAACGATCTGTTCTTTTGAAAATGTGGTCAATTCCCAGTTATACGAACTACACAACACACAAAAATATAAAAAGAATAACAACTATGGGTTGAATAATAAAAAATCAATACAGTGATAGATACCCTCTGTGAACAGAATGTCAGAATCATGGTAGCCGACAAAGGGGGTGGTATAGTTCTTTTTGATCAAGAAAGATACACTGGAAGAATTTTCGACATTTTGAATAATTCTTCTTTTTATGAAGTTTCCTCTTTAAATCAGGTGAACATTGCTCACCGTAGGATAGACTTCTACCTTGAAGAGCTTCTTCTAGACAATTGTATCAGTGATGAACTATACAGTTTCCTCCGTGTGGAATTCCCCATACGGGCAACTATCACGGGGATTCCTAAGGTCCACAAAAATCCTTTAGATCCACCTTTTAGACCGATAATCTCTGGGAGCCACAGTAAAGTGTTTCCTTTTGGGAAGGTCATTGACCATCATTTAAAACATATTTATAGCAAAGTAGGACACATCATGAAAGATTCCTGGGAATTCCTAGGAATTTTCAATATGGATTTATGGAGTCCTAGTTTAATTTTTGTCACTATAGATATTAAAGATTTATTTTCTTGTATCCCGAAAGATGAAGGTGTTGAGAGATTTCACAATAGTTTATGTAAGCATAGTGGGTTGGACCAGGATACCATCACTTTATTAATGGAGTTTTTGGAAACTGTGCTTGACAATAACTATATTTACTTTGAAGGGGAGTATTACAGACAGGTCTCTGGCATAGCCATGGGGGCAGCATGTGTCCCCATGTATGCCAACTTAGTACTCCTGGACTAGGAAGAGGAATTTATCCTGCACTCCCCTTGGAAGAAATATCTTAGGTGTTTTGTCCGACACCTGGACGATATATTCGTCCTATGGGAGGGAGATGAAGCCACATTAAAAAACTTTATTGAGTATCTAAATCAGACTACCAGTTTTTTACAGTTTACATACCAGTTTCATAAGGAAGGTATAAACTATTTAGATGTTTATGTTTATAGTGATGGCCATTCCTTCCAGTCAAAAATCTTTAGAAAGGACACCTTTAGCAATGGGTACTTACACTTTGACAGTGCACACTCGTATTCATTGAAACGCAGCATAGTCAAAGGACAGTGCATAAGAGCTGCACGTATGTCATCCAATGAAGATATTATGTTAAGTAAACTTCGATTCATAGGCAATTTATTTAGGGACAAGGGTTACCCCAATAGTATGATCGAGGACATTACACATTATGTCTCTAGTGAATGGGGAAAAAAATATCCCTCGTTGTTAGGTATTGGGCTGATGGCTAAATCTGCCAGCCAAAACACTATATATGGAAATGCAACTTACACTGACAAGCCTTATACTAAGGCTTGTATTTTAAAACATGGGAAGTATACTAAGGATGTTAAGGATATAATTTCAAATAACTGGAACATCCTGACAAGCGATGAGGGGATAAAGGAGAAAATCTCAACATGTCCCCATTTTGTGTCTAAGACTGGTATTAATTTGAAAAGAATTATTGAGGTCAAAACACAACATTATAAGAGTGGGATACATAACAGGAAAGGAACTAGAAAATGTGGTCGTTGCAACTATTGTGGGTACATTATGGAAGAAGTAGAACTGTATTTGAACAATAATATTGGTAGCAAAATTACTTTTAGCCATGGAAATTGCCAGTCACAACACCTGGTATATTTGGCAAAGTGTTGTTCATGTCATAGTTTTTACGTCGGAAAGACGGACCGACGATTAAGGGACAGAATCTATGACCACACTTATTGTATTAGAAAAAATGATACCAATAATGCTCTTTGTCGTCATCTAGTCAGCAGTCCAGGGTGTCATGGGTTCAAATTTGCCATCTTAGAAGTTATATCTCCTAACCCTAGGGGTGGCAACATAAAAGCAGTTGTTGGTGAAAAGGAGATAAAATGGCAGATTAGGTTAAATGCAGCTTCACCTCCAGGATTGAATGAGGTTATACCCACTAAACCCCTAGTGAAAATATAATATAGAACAGGGTATATATTATGACCTTAACAAGGATCAGTTTTTAACATCCGGGTATTATACCTTGTATTTTAACAATGTTTTAATAATCTATTTTGTTTATTTCTTTTGATATATATCCAGTGTATAGAAAATATGAAACTGAGATATATTTTATTTTTATCTAGGGTTATGTTTGCCAATATATTGTAATATCATTGTAAATTAATTGTTTCAAAAGGCTTGAATTTTATTATTTTGCAGAATATTTATTAGTATGCATTTTTTATATAGGGATGGAGTAGTATTCATTTTATTTCAGAATTTGGATATGTCTTTTTAAATAAATGTTTCTTACACTTATTGATTAATTAGCAAAAAGGCGGGATTAAATGCATATAAGGTGGTGTTAGTTAATTAGCATTGTTCTGATGAAATCTTACTAGTTAGATGAAAGCGCTCAATGAACTGTTTGTCACACTGTTCAAATAAAGAGTACTGAAATACGTAAGGCTCCTGGCACTTCCTTGGACATTGTTCGTGTTTTTATATTATTACTGGTTGAGGTCCGAGGTTCACTACAATGATTGCCAAGTTCTGGTAATCATGGCCACACAGGTAGAAACCACAGTCTCCAAATCTAAGAATACAGCATCCATGGGACCAGATGACATCCCAGGCTGTGTACTACATGAACTACAAAATGAACTGGCACCTCACCTAAGTGTCATGTTTAATCATAGCCTCAACTCAGGCTTCATGCCCACTGAGTGGCGCACATCAGCAGTTATCCCACGCCACAAGGGGGGATCCACCTTGGATCCCGGGAATTACTGTTCCATCAGTCTACCGAGCTTGATCTGCAAGGGCATGGAACGCATTATCATGGAACTTATAAACAAAGACACTGGCAACCTTCAAACACTGGACCTCAACCAGTTTGGGTTTGTGAAGGGCCGACCTTATCTCCTGAACCTGATTGACTTCTTTGAATCAGTCTCCAGAGCTGTGGATGAGGGTAAGGTAGTCCACACAGCCTATCTGGACCTTGCCAAGGCCTTCAACACCATCCCCCACTCTGGAATCATAGATAAACTTACTAAGCTGGGCATAAATCCCTACATCACTCGATGAGTTGCCAACTGGCTTACTGACAGAACCCAGACTGTAAAAGTAGCTGACTTCAAATCCAGCTCCAGACAAGTGACAAGTGGAGTACCTCAGGGTTCAGTCCTGGGACCGCTCTTGTTTGGCATCTACTTCTCTGAAGTACAGGCCAACATTAAGGGACTCTGGCTAACAAAGTTCACAGATGACTGCAAACTGGGAGCCATTACTGAATCCCCAAATGATGTGGATATTCTACAAAAGGGCCTTACAGAAACAGATGCCTGGTGCCAGAGCCATGGGCTCAAGCTTAATGCCAAGAAATGTATAGTTATCCCCTTTGGAAAAAAACATGCACCCATGAATTATCACATAGGTGGCAGTACACTAAACATCGAAAGTATGATTAGAGACTTAGGGACACAGGTGGACAGTGGTCTCACCTTTGATAACCACATCACCACAACAGTCAGGAAATCCTTCTATTTGGTACACCTCATCACTAAGGGATTTTCTTCCAGAAAAAAAGAGGTCATTGTCCCACTGTACTCATTATAGAGTATAACGCCCTGCTTGGTATGTACCTCACAAGACATCTACAACAGCTGGAAAGGCTGCAGAAATACCTCACTAAAAGTATCACAGGCCTAAAGCAGATGCCATATGCTGACCATCTAAAAAAATTCCAGCTATTCTCTGTGGCATATCATCTACTCAGAGGCGATCTCTGCTTAACATACAAGGCCATGTCAAACCCTGAGCTGTTGGACATGCTCCACTTAAAGAAATCCCAATCCCTCAGAGCCACACGCTCCAGGGATCTAAACCTTGTCATCACAATGAACAAAACATGCTGGAGGGATAGGTCCTGACCCAGAGACTCCCCATACTCTGGAATAGACTGCCCATACATGTCAAGCAGAGCACTTCCTTGGCCCTCTTCAAAAGGAACCTTGACGATTGGATGGGAGATAGGAAATTCACCCCGGGAATCATGTCAGTCGCCCTGCTAGACAGGGGTCCAGGGAAGTAAATATTGTGGGAAGAAATATCCAGGGAATTGTTATGTCTAGGCTTGTATAGGCCCTAGGGCCGATAGCCTAGTACCAACCTATGAACCTATGATTTGTTGCCCTGGTCACCTATTTAGTGCATAGGTTCAGTTGTGGAGA
This sequence comes from Protopterus annectens, assembly GCF_019279795.1. Taxonomy (NCBI): domain Eukaryota; kingdom Metazoa; phylum Chordata; order Ceratodontiformes; family Protopteridae; genus Protopterus; species Protopterus annectens. The sequence goes on along the minus strand of NC_056744.1, from coordinate 1,461,109,619 downwards.
TTATGACTTGCTGTCGTTCAAGATGCATCATAATCATATACCCAGAATTATGCTTTCTCCTTCTTATATGTGTACGTGTGTGCATGCACTCATGTGTATGGGATTGTCTTCATATGGTTAGGACAGCTTGTTTTACATTTTTTTATATGGATCTAGTGGAAATTAAAGAAATGGGAACATACGGCACAGTTCTTTTGTATTTCCACTTTGCATCTTTGGATATAAATAGAACTAACTATTCTGACTTGCATTGACCTATTCTCCAGTAGAACTACCTCCAAGGCCAAGGTTTACATTATTTGAAGTCAACACTGCATGATTCCTTAGTAGACAGACTTCTTACTTAGGTTAGTTTGGATTTACAATGTGCATGCTGGTGGGATTGGCGAATCAGCATGCACGTTTATCGTCTTTGCTGAGATCGCACTGCATAATATGCTATATCCGTGGTTAGGTACCTACATCAGGGGGTCTAGGCTGTTATGGGTATGTGTTTACATCAGGCTGTTGTGAGAGATTCAGGGCTTAGAGCTGCCAAAAACTGGTGATGGTTGCCTGGATGGTGGCAACCCACAACTGGTTCTTGCACAAAGTGCAGCAACTGGGCAGGACCAGTAAGGTGAGGGCTGATGCTTAGCAGGCATGAGAGAGAAAATAATTGCAAAAGAAAATATTTGTAGTAAAACATACAGGATTTTGCAATTATTATGTTTTAAACATTTTAAGGTAAATTTATTTTGCTCTACATTAGGTAGATACAGTGAGTATAGAGTTTTTAAAATGCTTATTTTACTTCATGATAGGTGATATGAGGAGTTAAAAGTTTTAGTGAATTTTGCAGGATATACAAATGGGAAAAGGGAGGAAGTAGTAAGATAGAATTTATAACTGGAATACTAGGTAAAAGCTGAGGTTAGTAAAGATATGTAGTTATATTAAAAACTTACTTGAATGTTGTCACATAATACTTTCTGTATGGTGTCACAGGGTTGTTGAGTGGGGTTGTACCTAAGGCCTTTATATATTATCCTGACTGGAAAGAGTTAACATTTTGATTGAAACTGTAGGTGTATTGTGAAAAGAGCTTTCCACTGAAGGAATGGTTCTCTGTACTCGATGGGTATTTCAAACTGCCAAAACAATTTTAAGAATATTTCTTCTGTAGAGCAAAGCTTTAACTGTTGATGGGTTTATGAAACATTATTTGCCCCTTCAGTTATGGTTCTTTCAGTGCAGTGCTAAGTTTTTGTTTTTGCTTTTGAATTAAAAGTGGGAAATTAATTATTGCTAAGTAAGATATGAGAGTGTTTTGTGTGTGTATGTGTGTGTGTGTGTGTGTGTGTGTGTGTGTGTGTGTGTGTGTGTGTGTGTGTGTGTGCGCGTGTGTGTGTGTGTATGTTGTGTGCCTCTTTTTCTCTGAATGAGTGCATAGGTTTTGCACTTTTAAAGAGCTACATAACTGTTGCAAGGTTTTGGAGAGCTGCCTACTTTGAAAATGACCAGACTATTAGCAGTATAAGATTGCAGTGTTTCAGGTTAGTCAGCTTTGAGATGGTCAGAAGAGAAATGATCATTATTGCCTCTCTGCCTGTAAAACCTTACTGAGAATAGTTGTGATCAAAGTTTATACCTCTCCAAGTCTCACTACTAACATGTTTAGATGTCTGTTTTCTGCAACTTGACTAAACTTAGAAAAAGTTTTTTTTTCCGTCAAAGAAGATGCCAAAAACTAAAGGACATTTGAAATATTCCTATCCTCGTTTGGTCTCATTCAGTTTATCAAAGCACTGACTTGTCCAAATTTGCACAGCTTCAGTGACACAGTCTTAGACTAGCTTCTTACCAGTGGCCCTGAGATAATGACAGATTTTGTAGAGCTTGACCCTGCTATTACTGACCATACTCATATCCATTTATATTGGAATGATATAAGAAGCCATGATTACACCTGTTGGTGCATATGCTGTTGGTGGCTGGTTCTCAGATGATGGCTGCCCAGGACTTTTCCTTTTGCCCAGGACAGTCACTTTGGAAGATGAAAAGCCTGCAGGGGTGGAGGACTTAATCACAGACAGTCAGCTCATATACCTTGGAGGATGGGATTTCCTGAGATTGAAGTGCTCTGTGTTGAAGATTCAGAATAATACAGGGTCTCTCATACGCAGAGGAGTGGGAGTATTGGCATATCATGTCTGGTAACATGATATAGCAAACTCAATTCTTCATGGAAAAAACTCATACAGCTTACAAATAAAACCTACTATGAGGGTGGATAATGCTGCACTCATATGATTCAGTCTTTCCCCATCTCCCCCAGTGGTGGGTAATTCCACAAACTGGCATGACCCAGTCCACAGAGAAAGCTGGTTAGGTTAAGGAGGAGATCATTAATTCAAAGGAGCGGCATCTGTATCAACAGATGGCTAATCCTGCAGCAGGGGTCAAAATAGAGAGAGAGTGGTTGAAAACTTTAACTATCTGCTTAAAATATCTGACAGCCATCCTGGAGAATATGTTCCTTGATGACTTGGCCTTGAGTGGATGGTTTGCTATTTGTTTCTCACAAATGTTAAGAAAATCTTTTAAATTTGCTTATTCTGTAATCCTCTTCCTAAAGGACAATTACAAATCTTTAAAATCAAGGGGAAGTAGAGGAGCAATAAATATAAATGACTTATGAAATTTCTTCATGGCATCAGAAAACTAAAAACCTGGCCTGAAAGGAGAAGCAGACCATATAAATGTCTCATAGACAGAAATCAGAAGGCAAAAAGTTTCATACATAATCACCACTTCAGAATGCTGGTGAACCCAAATAAATTTTCACATACAAAGTGCAATAGTTTCATTTGGCCACTGCCAACAAATTTCCATACCTCTTCCCTAAATATGTGCCATCTTAACCACTGGAATTGTATCACCCTGTACTAAATGTATTCACATTATATAACTTAATTATTAAAACCACCAGGGAAAATAACTCCTCTGTCAATACAATTTTTGATAACTGTGTTGGACAGATCTGTTGCAAATTTACACCTGTATTTGTAGGCCTGGAAAGAGTTCATAGTTTCAAAAAAGAAACTAAGTCAGCATTCTGTATGTTAAGCTACTTGCAAATGTTATGAAGGATAATATACACAATTCCGCTTCACTAGTATTTGCAGTTGTAATGCAACATGATTCAAAATAAATCATTATATAAAGTTGAATACTCAACATTTTAACAAACCAGAACAAACATTCAATGTAGAAAATATATCAATATCAAAATAGGATCAAATTAAGATGGCTCAGCTCAGTGACAGAAGTCTTAACAAGAAGCTGCCCAACCTTGAGGCACTACTGCATTGGGAAGGCACCCATATATGTATAATTACTGAAACCTGGATTAAATACCCAGAAAGCACCCCCTGTATAACCAGGATTAGTACCTACCATGCCTACAGACCGAAAGGTAAATGTGATGGCATATTCTTATTTATCAGGGACCATATCATCTCTAGACAAATTACCAGAGTCCTAGAAGTAGAAGTTGGTAAACTCCAAACCACATTAAACAAAATCAGTTTATTGCTTGTTATAGGACCCATTTCATGACCCTAGAAGACCATTTCAGGTTCCTAAACATTATGGATGAGCTCTCCATTAATAAGAACTCCATCATTCTGGGAGACTTACTTACCCATCATCAACTGACTGGAGTACCTTCACCACCAAGAAATGATCCTCAGACGATCTCAGAGCTGATAAATCCAATTCAATGGACTGGATTGCTAATAAGCCAACTGTAGGACATAATGTTCAAGACCCAACCCGGTACGTACAAACAGAACTTCATCATGCACAACTCCTTTAGTAACTGACTCTGTGACCATGTCTGACAATAAGGTCAGACTGTCTAACCCCCTGAAACTAATATACTGGAATTCAAAAATGTCAAATGCTGTAATCTCTTCAAATTCTGTGAAGATGTATTGACACTCCCTTATAACAACATCACACAGATATTGCCTCGGTAAACAGATTTGCCAAGGAGTTTTACACCCACATGAATAAATGTGTAGCATCATCAGTCCCTTCTTGATCCAAGTATAATAGGAAGTTTAAAAGCAGACTATCCACTATCATGAAAAAAATCTCCAAAACAAGGAAATAAAATCATTAGACTACAATGCAGATCAGAAGACCCCCAAGTCAAGGAAAATATTAAGGATTTGACTAAGATTTTTAAAAAGACTATTAGACCCACTAAGTCAGCCCATTGACTTTGGCTTGTACCTGAAACCAAGGACAATTATAAATCCTTCTTTAGTTATGATAGAATACTAATAAACTATATTCAGCAATGTGCAGAACTAATAGTAAATAACAAAACCTGCTCTGACCAAGTGGACATTGCCAGTATCCTAGCAAACAATTTTCACTCCTGAGACAAAAGCAGTACAATCCCTATAGCTCTCACCCCCCCCCATTCACCACTAAAGATCATGACCTGAAAATGCTGTCTAAGACTAAGAATACTTCCTCCATGAGACCAGATAACATACCCAACTGTCTGATAAATAGCACCAAACACATACCCTGGTGTAACCTCTACATAAGCTATTCAACCTGAGCCTGGCTATATGCTCAGTTTCAGAATTATGGCATAAAGCACTGGTAATGCCACTCCTTACAAGTGGCCCTTTTAGTGACCTCAGAAGGCTGTAGGCTCATAATCCTGGTGGGACTCATTTGTAAAGTCATCAAACACATTAAAACATATTTGATTAAAACTGACAATAAAAATCATCATCATTCTAGATCTGCAATAATCCGGTTTTGTAAAATGTACATCCTGTCTACTGAACCTGGTTAACTTGTTTGAGAAGGTAAAAGGCAAGCTGTTGAAGTGGTCACACAGTACACAAAGCTTACCTTGATTTGACTGAGGCATTTGACACCATCACCCATGCTAGCAAAATAAACAAGCTAAATCGATCCTTATGTGATAAGATGGATGACAAATTGGCTAAAAGACAAAACGTACATGGGATGGGTGACTGATGCAGACCCATAGAACATGAAGAATACCGCCATTGTCTCATAGGGTTCAGGGCTAATATCACTTGTGTGTTATAATCACTTCTCAGACCTACATACTAAAAACTAAGACCTATGGTTAATCAGTTTTGTGGATGACTGCAAACTGGTGGTCCTTGTTAAATCCCCTTCTAACACAGAAGCCCTCCAGTAGAAAGTTGTAATTATAAATGACTGATGTGTTGAAAATGGGCTTAAATTAAATGATAAAAATACAACATTGCTGCATCTGGCAAACAACCATCCTCCTAACACGTAGGGTTGACAGTACCCCACTTCTAAATGAAAATGAAAATGTAGGTATACACCTGGGAATCTCAGTTGGCAATTCCCTCTGCTTTAACCACCATGTAACAGCAGTTCTTGGAAACCTTTCTGTATGGCATAGCTAATCACTAAGGGAATACCATCCCGGTCTAAAGAGGTTATTGTCCCCTTGTATTCAGCAATGATAAGTTATAGAGTACAATGCTTCCTCTGGGATGTACCTCACCAGACATATCAAACAATTGGAAAAACCACAGGGGTTCCTAAAAAGAAGATCATAGGCTTAGTATTTCTAAGCTACCAGATATGACTAGAAGCACTGTTCCTCTTTTCTGGTCTTATAATGTCCTCAGAAGAGACATATGCCTTGCCTTTCGAGTAATCAGGGACCCAGTAGTTCAGGATCTCTTGCACCTTCACAAATCAAACAGTTCCACAAATACTAGAACAAGAGATCTAAACCTGGCACAGTAGATCAATAAAGCAAGATGGAGAGATATAGTTGTTACTACCATCTCCCACACCTCTTGAATAGACTCCCCCTGCAAATAAAGCAGTGTAATGCATTATCTTCCTTCGAATGGGACCTGGATAGGTATTTATAAAGTCACCCTGGGCATGATTGGCATAGCCCTCCTAGAGAAAGGAAGTACAGTCTGGGGAGGGAACTGGCAAGGTGTAACGGTAGTAAGACTCAATAGCCTCGAACTTCCTATGATTCCTAAATGCACACTGTAAATACATACATAATGAAAATATCATTCATATTTACTCATTACAGCTAATGGCATTCAATTCCTGCTAATTTGGGTTCATATACATGGTCATATCACACTGCTCATAACTATCATAAACTGCTTATTCAAAAAAGTACATTATGTATTTTATTAAGTTTGATGCTAACCCACACAGCTGACTCAGGCACAGTGGCTGGAATGCATATTGCAAGAGGTATTTTGTTATTCATAGATGGCGTGACGTACAGTAATGCAGCAAGGTTCTTTGCAATATCCAGTAGTGCAAGGCAGTATGTTAATGGGAGATTGTGGAGATGTAGCCTATAAAAATTACTTTGATACACTTCCTGAAACTCAGTCTAAATTAATATGGGTACATAGATGTCCATCTTATACATGGCTGTAAAGGGCAGTGCTCCAAAGGTCTGTGTGTGCACACAGAAGTCTTGTTGTACACACAATGATGGCAATCTACACAGGGTGAAATAATGACAGTTTACTCAACACAGACCATCAAAATAGATACATTATAGTGTGAGTGAATGGAAATGTATGCATTTGTATATCTGTGTGCAACTATGTGTGTAACTCATGAGGCAGTGTGTGAGCAGGTCCATAGCCCATGTGTAAATGACTAGTATGTATTTGTGGGGGTGGAGTGGGGTTGTCACAGCCTTTTGGTGCTTTCTTAGCAGTTGGGTTGCTTCACTGCCCAGTTTTTCAACTGCAACAGTGCAGCAATTCACAATAATGCAAATCCTAGGAAAATTACATTCCCTTGTTGGATTATGCATGAATATGGATCTCTAAACAGCAAAGCAGCACAACTGAGAGCATCAGTGCAAAATGGGTAGTGCTGTTACAACATTCTCCTTGAATAGTGGTGAATAATACTGGATAACCAATTAGTTGTTGTTGTTGCTACCGCAGCACCACCACCACCGCAGTTACTGGATAACCAATTAGTAAGTACCTCATTTTCTTATATTACACACTATGGCCACATATATTTAGTAGCAAGTAATTGCATAAAGCATCGTTTTATTAAGTGTAAGACCTGTGTTATTATATTAAATCTGTCTGTAATGTTGTATTTATATCATGCCATTTTCAGTTTGTGTTTATAAAATATCACTGTTTGTTTTCATACTGAAATTTTTCTCCCCAACTTCCACTGAAAACACACTAAAACTAAGCTGGACATCATAGTAAACAAAATAAAATAAAACAAAATATTCACATGTACATGCAAACAAACATAAATCTGTTTCTTTACTTCCTGGGTGCTCTACATTGTAACTTGAATCATATTGGATTGTAGCCGAAAGCTCTCTGGATCACCTCACCTACCCGACTAATAAGCTAACTAACTAACTAACTATGTAACTTACTAAATAAACAAATCAATAAAACTGAAACTGAATTTCAAACTGAATATGTAGAAATATATTTCATATTGAATGGGCCTGAAAGTAAATAGATTGGCTTTTTTTTCTCAGGATGAAAGCCTTTTTGTCAGACATTGTTGTTGCACTCATACTGTGATCATGGAACATTAGAAATCTTGAAGCTTTCTCCATTCACCCTGTGTTGAACAAACATAGAAATATCTATATAGTAACAAGGGTTTCATGAGCAGACGGGTGATCCGCTGTGGTGACCCCTAACCAGGAAAAGCCGAAAGAAGAAGTAACGAGGGTTTTGGGGACACAGTTCCCCTCAAGTTGTGTGCTAGGGTTAAACACCCTTACAAAGTCTCTTATTTTCAATATTCATGTTGATGTTTTTAGTTGATGACTTTTTGGTGATGATATTGTATGCCACGATGTTTTCATGTTTAGTTACTATTCTTCTGATCACTGGATTGCACATATCAGCTCTTCCATGAGAAGGAAAGGTAGGGGAGAGAAAAAGTAGCTACCAGACTCAAGCTGTGCCTGTGGGACCGCCTATACTCTCTGGAATCACTTGCAATTGGTGAGAGAAGGTTCCGGCGCCAGAAAATCCTGCATAGTCACAGAGAAGAGGGGTTGCTCAGTGTCTATCACTAATTGGTTATTTCAGTTTTGGCTGGACATTTTTCAAGTTTAAATATGGGTTTGTGCAATTTCGTGTTGTAATGTACTGAACCTGGGCCCACACATGACTGTGCGTCCAGAAGGAGAAGGAAAGGAGAGAGAAAGATACAGCCAGACCTGTGCAACACCTGACATGAGACTTCTGTACGATGTTGTTTCTTGTGTGATCTGTTGAATTGTCCTGAATTAGTTGGTGCTAGTGACACTGCTTCTCTTGGTTAGAGATTAGGTGGAAGCCGATAAGTTCTGGATGCGTGTTTAGAAGAGCATCAAGACAAGGAAAGGGAGAAAGAAAAAAGATAAAGCTACTACAAGACTACTTTAACACAACTCACTGACTAACTAGTGTCATTCCAGTGGGACTTAATATGGAGGAGGGCGAGGTGCAATAGTGGACAGTAATACCTACTTTGCTAGGAACAGTGTGTTTCTTTCCAGTGTATGGCTAAAACATTTTCTGCCCCATAATGCCATTTTTAGGCATGGTAAAATTTCTCAACATCCTAACATTCCATTTTGGCCAACATTAAGGAAGCACTGCTTAATGTTATAAGTCTGAAAAATAAAAGGACATAGACCAAGGCCTTGCTGACATCTGGGAAATTGCCAAAACAGTATTCCAGTGTATTTATAGTAGTCTCCCTATGCAAGGATATACTGCCACTCATGTATCCAGGACGTCTGGGAACTGCAGCGTATAGCCTGCTAATGCATAACTGCAGCATCTCAGGTCCAATCCAAAATGATAACTTAGAACTCCTGAGGTCCTAGTGACATTCATTAAATCCAGCTCTCATATAAGTGCTGGTTACAGGTCTACTCCCACATACTGTGCTGAACTTAAAGTAAAATTAAGCCCAATCAAAAATAACTACCAAACATAAATTATTTATGTGTAACTTTAGCTACTCATCCATGAACTGGAAAATGTATACACAAAATAATAAATAAGTACAAAGACTTCTTAATTTTATGAAGGTCATTTCTGTAGACCAAACAGTTGTCCTCCCCAGTAGAGGTGCAGATCTTCTTGATCTTATCCTTACCAATATATGCCTGCCTATACCTCCTTTGTGAAGTCCAGAAGTCCAGCCATCATGTTATCTTGTTCCTTAGCACCAGCAGGATGGACCCCAAGAACCCAACTATATTTATAGACTATTAAAAGCCAAGTAGATATCATTTTCTGACACTATGAGACACGTCAAATAGGACTCCATCTTAAATGATTCCAGTACCAGTGTCAATGCCACAGTATATGCCTTCAAATTCCACTTCTATATAACTGTATTAAAACATCTGTTTACATATATTAAAACTATAACAGTAATTTCAAAAATTAACTTATATGGTGGAATTGTCACATCAACAAACTTTATAAATAGCTAATGAAACTACTAACTACTACCTATTTACAAAATATCTTCCGTCTCCCCATCATATAAAAAGGATTTAAACTTGTCTAAAAAAAGCCTTAAGAGCACCATTAAACAGTATAAAACTAGATTTGACATTAAGGTTGACACTGTCGCTAAAGACGATCTCCAGGCCTTCTTTAGTCATATTAGGAAATTCATGCATTAAATTGTAGCACCTATTGTGACTCTGAAGCCATGGCCAGCATCCCTGCTGATATATACCATTGTCACCATAACTAATCTTCCTCCCCAAATCTCACAAGAACATAACTTCTCTGCACTGTCGTAAACTAAAACCAGTAGCTCCATGAGTCCTGACAGATACTGATAACATCCACACCTGATTAATGGCAAGTGCAAAATATAGCTTAGCTCCATGCTTTATGAACCTACCCAACATTAGTCTTTCTGGTGATTATGTCCTCAAGACTTGGAGAGCTGCCATAGTGGTACCACTGATCCTGGTAAATGTAGACCCACACCTCTTAATAGTATCATTGTAAGGTCATACAATATGCCTTTAATGACTCAAACAATCTCTTGACCACATCAGTTTGGTTTTGTGAAAGGCAGATCACAGCTGTTCTGTCTAGTTGATTTTTTTCAAAGGGTCACTGAGGTTCTTCATGACAGTCTCTCCATCCAGACTGCTTACCTCAATGTGGTCAAGGCCTTTTACATCATTACTCAAACGGCATTATCAACAAGTTCACCCAAATAAACATTTACTCCTGTGTTAGTCATTGGCTAGCTAGCTGTCTCGTTGATAGAACACACACACAGTTAACAAGTATTTCCTCCATGCAAAAAAAAAAAATGTCACACAGGGTTCAGTCCTAGGCCCTCTCCTGTGGCATCAACTTTTCTGATGTAAATGCATAAGTCTATTGAGAGGTGACTTCTGCCTTATGTGCAGAGCCTCAACAGACCTTAATCTCTCAAATCTATTACACATTTGCAACTCCATTGTTCTGATAAACACCCAGTTAAGGGGCCTAACTCTTTTTTGCAAAGATAATCTAACATGCTGGAGGGACAGGTATGCATTAATGTGAATAGCACTCCTATGGAACTGTCTTCCATTCCACATGAGGCAGAGTACTCCTCTTACTCTATTCAAACATAATTTGAATGAATGAATGGGTCACTGGACATCTGCCTACAGTTTAACGTTACTAGCCTTCATGGATACGAGAAACATGTCATTACTCCATCATATACTTGTTCAACCCATCTATGGATATTCATATAACAGATAATAATTGCTATAAGGCTCTAAGTTTAGGCTTCTTAAGATCCTCACCAGTCAAGTAAATGCCTATGAACTATGCACCTATAAGATCAATGGCTGTGCCTTACTAAGTTTGTTGATGGCTATTGACTGAATACTATTATGAACTCCAATACTGACATTCCTACACCCCAGCAAGGACTTGACCAGACAATGGCTGGTGTAATGGACATGGGGTAAAATTCAGTGATAAATAATAGAGTATTGTTATATTTTGGAAGTTAAATGGCCTTAGGTCATACCAGATAAAGGGCACCCTCTCGAAAACTGTGACATTCATCAGAGATGTGCGTACATTTGTCAACAAAGACTAACATTTGCTTCATGGTGACATAATCTTTCTATACCTCAGTGTTAACTACTACAAGCATCTCCTGTAGGGTCAGAGATGTCTTTGCTTCTCTTTGTATATGCCTCACTAGACCAGACTTTGAATATAAAGCCTCCTTTAGCATGTATCTCTCCAAACACCTTGTCTAACTACAGAGACATCAGAGATTTCCAACAAAGGAAATTATTGGACTAGGGTGCCTAAGCTACCAGGACAGGCTATAATCCCTCTCATTATACTCCATCTACTATAGGCTTTGGCATGGAGATATCTCCCTGAACTTTTGTGCTGTAAAATACCCTGTCTTTATGGAATTTCTCCATCAACAATAAACCAATGATGCTATGAATACCACCATCAAAGGTCTTAACCTTTATCAGAGCATATTCAGAACCTGCTAACAGGATCATTATCTGGTCAACCCCAAGGGACCTGTGTTCCCTGAAACAGACTCCTTCTGAGCATCCAGCAAAGGAGTACCCCAAGTGAACCTGCAAGCTGCCCTAAAAATTATAGACCAACAACTTGCCTTCCAATGGCGTACAAACTATACACCGGAATTGATTCAAGCAGAGTTTATAGTCATTTAAAAGAAAACTCAGTCATGGCAATAGAACAAAAGGGCAATAAAAGAAAGTCATATGGAACAAAGGATCCTCTGTTGCTAAATAAAGTCATAGTGGAGAACTGTAAAAAGGGGAAGAATCTAAGTATGGCATGGATTGACAACAAAAAAGCTTTTGATAGTATCCCACATTCATGGATAAAAGAGTGCATAAAATATATATAAGATACAGCCTACACTGATTAACTACATTACAGTGACCATGAAACAGTGCAGACCACTTTGCAATTAAGCCATGATAAAGGACAAATTATTATTCCAGGGATAAAAATCCAAAGGGGGATATTCCAGGGCGACTCTATGTCACCGCTGCTATTCTGCCTTGCCCTTAATTCATTAAGCTGTCTACTTAACAGCTTATGTCATTGCTATAATTTGGCTCCTAGAAAACAACAAAGTGTAAAGACTTCTCATCTTCTCTTTGTCAATTATTTAAAACTGTATAGCACATCAGATGAGGAACTGAAAGCACAACTACAAGTAGTCAAAACTTTTTCAGATGATATAAAAATGTCATTTGTTCTTGATAAGTATGCAAAAGCAACTTTTAAAGCAGGAAAACTGCAGCACCAAGAAAACATCAGTTTGGGACAAGAATGTGATATAAAAGAACTTGAACAAGAAGAGAGTGTATAAATATTTGCAAACTGATGAAGGATCAACAATAAAACACAAACAAATGTGAATACAACTTAGTAAGGAATATTTTAGAAGACTTAAATTAATCCTGAAAACAACATTGTCATCTAGGAACAGAATTCAAACTATAAACCAATTTGAATTTGCTCTTCCTGTCCCACCTTACAATTTTGGAGTGACTGACTGGCCCTAAAATGTATTAGTTAGATTAGAAAGGAAAACAAGAAGGCAGGTTCACGCTCACCAAATGATTTATAAAAATCAGTGCATACCAAGATTATATATTCCCATTCCGAAGGAGGTATGGGCCTCCTTGAAATTGATTACATGTATAGATCTGCAATTATGGAACTGCCCACGTATCTGCTGACCTCACAGGACCCAAATGTAATGAAAGTTTTGAAATATGAGGAGAATAAATCTAAGATGACTTCCCTGTTTAGTATAGCAGAAGCATATCGACATCAAGCAGGAATGGAAATCAAACCGGAAGTAGATAAAATTCAGACAGCAACTGAATGTGTCAAAAACAAAAGAAAGGATATAAGGTGAAGGATCAGACAAGAAGGCAAGAAATGTGGAAAATGCATAAATATAGTTGCACGTATAGAAAACTTCTGGAAGAAGATCATGTTGTTCAGGATTGAACACAAGAATGGCTACAGAGAGGCAAATTCAAACCAAAAGATGAAAGGTTAATATTGGATGCCCAAGATAGTGGGCTACACACACGTTAGTTTACAAAGTCCATTGAACATGTGGGAGAACAGACAAATGTAGGTTTTGTAAAACAGAACTGGAAACAGTCGCACACCTCGCTGTTGGTTGTGACATACTAACTTCAGAAGAACTGTATACTGAAAGGCACAATAATGTAGTGAGACTGTTGCACTGGGGATTGTGCAAACATTATGGTATTGAAGTGTCTGAAAAACACTGTAAACATGAGCCACAAAGCATCACAAAAAATGATGAAGTCTACATTACATGGGATCACCCACTACCAACAGTTAGACAGATGCAAGAAAACCAGATATAGTGGTCCATGAAAAGAAGACAAAAGTAGCATTGATCATTGAAATCACTACACTCAGTGACTACAGTGTCTCGCGTACAGAAAGACACAAAGTCATAAAATATCAGGATTTGCAGGCAGAAATGAGAGCAGTGTGGAAGAAAGATACCCAGACAGTTCCAATATTAGTAGGAACAACGGGTCTTATAAAAAAGAATCTACAATCGTCATCCCTCTCCACAAAGGTTGGCCATCTACAGACCCTGGAAATCACAGACCCATAAGTCTCACTACTCTTATATGCATGGAAAGAATTATCATGGAGATGATCAATAGAGATATATTAAACTTCCAGACACTGGACTCAACCCAGTTTGGCTTTGTCAAGGGCAGATCATGCCTCCTCAACCTGGTGGACTTCTTTGAGAAGCTCACCAAAGCAATGGATGAAGGAAAAATCATTCACACTGCCTACCTTGACCTGACCAAGGCATTTGACACAATACTCCACTCGGGCATTGCTGACAAACTCAAGAGGTTAGGTACAAACTCGTATGTCACCCAGTGGATAGCCAACTAGCTCACAGACAGGACCTAGAAAGTTAGAATTGGGGAGTCCACCTCTACAGAGAGGCCAGTCACAAGTGGAGTCCCTCTGAGATCAGTCTGTGGATGGCTCCTTTTGGCATTTAATTCTCAAAAGTCAAGGCCAATGTCAGTGGTCTCTGGCTGACTAAATTTTCAGATGATTGCAAATTAAGAGCTGTCATTGAATCTCACACTGATACAAATGTTCTCCAGGAGGGGCTAACACAGACAAACAACTTGTGTCAGAGCCATGGACTAAAACTAAATGCCAGGAAATGCATAATAGTATCCTTTGGGAGGTCATCCATCCCTGGTAGCTATTATACTGAATACACACCCCTTAAAGCTGACCCAGTAGTCAGGGACTTAGGGGCACACATAGATAGAAATCTAGCCTTTGATCATCATGTGTCTACAGTGGTGAGGAAATCATTCTATGTTGCGCAACTTATAAACAAAGGTATGGCATCTAAGTCCAAGGAAGTCATTGTTCCACTGTATTTGGCATTCATCAGACCTATCATTGAGTACAATTCCCCCTTTGGTATGTACCTAACCAGGAATATCCAACAACTGGAATGTCCACAGAGGTTCCTCACTAAAAGAATACAGGGCATAAGTAATATGCCCTATGCAGACTGCCTCAAGGCCCTATCCCTTTATTCTGTCTCCTACAGGCTTTTGAGGGGAGATCTATGTCTGGCATACAGGGCATTATCAGAGTCCACTCTGATGGACCTCCTGCATATCCACAAAACAAACAGCACCAGAATTACCCATTCTAAAGTCGTAAACCTTGCCTGTGATATAAATATGATCTGCTGGAGAAATAGGTATGTATGCAAGAGACTACCCCGTCTATGGAACAGGCTCCCCATCCATGTGAAGCAAAGTTCCTCCCGAACCCAATTCAAGTGCAACTTGGACAATTAGATGGGAAACCAGAAACTCATCACTGGTATGGCAGCTATGTCTGTAATAGACACAGGTAACTTGTAAATGGTTCATCTCCCAGCCCACACTTACACTTATCGAGGGTATCAGAGCTTGTCAGAGATTTGAGATGCATGACTAGGCTTAAAAACGCCCTTACGGTCATTAGCCTAGTAAATACCTATGAACCAGTACATGTAACTCCATACAAATTGCAGAAGGAGTCATTAATGGACACATTACAGGTGCTGCAAAGAGCACTTCTGACTGACATCAAAGATTGAAACAATTATTTTTTTATTTATTTTACATTTGTTGACCGGGCTAGTCCAGCTGGATATATGTCCATTTTCAGTGGAGGCCCGGGGATAAAAGCTCCACAAATTACAACAACATAAAAGGTCAAGACAAAGACAATAACAGTATAATTTGGTACATAAGAAGTTTTAACAATTATAGTACAAGCCTAAGATTATATATTTTATATTTCAGTAGGAAAAAGGAAAAATGTATCTAAAAATAGATGAATAAGACTAATACATTTGCATTAGAAATGGTGTAGTACAAATCTTTATAACATATTAGAAAATTAGATACACCTAGTAATTTATGATAAGAGATACTAAGGTCTCACAAAAACCTAAGAAAGAAAAACACTAGAGATCAATAGATAGAGTATAGAAGAACAGCAAACAAGGATGGATTTCTAGTGTTATTTAACACATAGGTTGTGATACTATATGAAGGTGTTTGATCATTCCACAGTGTATACTTATTTACATGAGAAAAAATCCTAAGGAAGGTTAAGCTCACTAAAAATTAGTTAGACAACACAAGATCATGATCATGGGAGGCTAGGAATTGTGGGAGTCTAGTTAATAGTTAGGTACTTAGTCTGGGTTAACACAGGGGCATAGCCAGTGTGATTTGAGGTAGGGTTTAAGCTTGCTTTTAAATAAGCTGACAGAGGATATTGACGTTAGCTGGCTTGGGAGGATGTTCCAGGCTTTACCTACTGTATTGGAGAACAAGGTGTCACCAGCTAAGTTGTTGGATTTTGATATTTGTACAAGTAGGTTATTAGCTGAGCGTAAGGTCTTGAGGTTATTATAGGGGATGACTAGGGATGTAAGTATGGGTGTATTTTGAGGTAAATACAGGATCTTATGGGCTATTATTAATTGATTGAAAAGTATTAAATTTGGCAGCTCTAACCATCCTAACTGATTCAGATTGATATAGTGATGAGTTCTATAGGAGGACCCAGCTGCAAATCTGACAATATTGTTGTAGCAGGATGTAAGTTTACTCAGATTACTTCTACATATTTTGGTATAGATAGGGGAGGCATAGAGCAAGGTAGAGATGAGGTGGGTACGAGCAATAGTAACCCTGGCTGGAGGTGTAAGAAAGGGTTTTATTCTATAGAGGGAACCTAGTTTCTTGTTTCCTATTTTTATGATGTTATTAATGTGAGGTTCAAAGGACAAGTTGTTATCTATTAGTACCCCGAGTAGTTTGGTGGTTGGTTCAGGAGATATTATAGTTCCATCATTTGAAGTAATAGTAAAGTTAAGTGGGGAGGTTCTGCGGGTGGGGGTAAATAGTAGAATTTTTGCTTTTTTGGGGTTAAGGATAAGACATCTTTGTAGGAGCCAGTTTTCAACTGTACTAAAGGTAATTTGGGTTAGTGACTGAAGTTCTGATTGAGAAGCAGCAGCGCATATGAGTGTGGAGTCATCAGCGTATTGGATACAGTCAGCATGAGGAATTACAGAATGAAGGTCATTTGTAAAGATGGAGAAGAGTAATGGGCCTAATATAGATCCTTGCGGGACCCCTAGAGTGACTGGGACGTGGGAAGATAAAGTATTTTCCCATAGTACAGCCTGTTGCCTGTTATGTAGGTATGATTGGAACCACTGTATAGTATGGTTGTCCAATGACAGGTTTTTGTGTGTGTCTATAAGGAGGTGGTGATTCACCATGTCAAATGCTTTGGACAGGTCAATAAACACAGCTGAGGATAGAGTATCAATATTACGATTACTGTTAATATGGTTAGTGAAGGATAAGAGAGCAGAGGTGGTGCTATGAAATGGTCTAAAGTCATGTTGACAGGGTGCTAATAAATTGTGATCGAGTAGGTAGGTTAACAGTTGTATTTGTATACATTTCTCCATTATTTTTGCCAAAGGAGATAGAATAGCTATGGACCTATAATTGGACAACTCTTTGTAGTTACCGCCCTTATGCAGGGGAATAATGTGAGAGACTTTCCATATTAGGGGAATAGATCCTTCAGAAATAGTTCTGTTAATGAGGATGGATATGGGGTAGGCTATGACTTTAGCAGCTTTTTGCAGGTATTCTGCAGGTAATTTATCAGCAGAGAGAGTAGTGGGTTCAATTTTCCGTATGAGGTTACAGATAAGTGAAGTGGGCACTGGCTGAAAATGAAATTGATGAGAATTATTGGTAAAGGTTGTGGCAGAGCCTGGGGTGCTAGGGGATAGCTGGTTGGCTAGAGATTGTATGGTTTCAGTGAAAAAAGTATTAAATGAGTCAACTATTTGGATGAGATTGTTGTGATCAGAGCCAGAGGGAGAGGGAGTACTTGAGCATCCAGGGTGTAGGAGGTTATTGATACCTCGCCAGAATTTTTGGGGATTATTTTGGTTGGTTTGTTGTAGTTGGTAGTAGTAGTTTCTTTTATCAGCTAATATGGCTTTTTTTGTTTCATTTCTTAGCTGTCTGAATTGCAGGTGGTATGAGGAGCTTTTTGTTGAGCACCATTTGGCCCATTGTTTATTTCTTTGGAGGATTTTTTGTTTGGTCGTTTTGGTGAGCCATGGTGCCGGTTTGGTTCTAATTCTAACTTTGCGTAATGGGGCATGGCTGTCTAAAATGGTTAGAAATTTAGAGTTAAAGTATTTCATGACATTATCTATTGGGAGGTATTTCAGGGGTGACCAGTCACAGGTGACTAGTTCAGCTTGAAAGTGAGCAGGGTTAAAATTTTTGGTAGTGCGAATAGTTCTACAGATGGTAGAGTTTAGGATGACAGTTTTTGTTCTGATTAAATAGGTAAGCAAGTGATCACTTATATCCTCAGGGAGGGTGCCTGTTTTATAGATTAGTTGGGGGGTATTAGTGAGTATCCAGTCAAGGGTACTAGTTTTGTTGTTAGTTTTATTGGTGCGGGTTGGGGATGTTATAGTTTGGGTAAAACGATATAAGTTGATATGAGTAGAAGGCTGCTCAGATATACAGGAGTTCCAGTTAATGTTAAAATCTCCAAGTATAATGGTTTCTTGGGGGTAGTTACTTGAGAGCCAGCTGAGAATAGCCTCTAATGTGTTGATGTTATTGCCTGGGGGAAGATAGACACATGATAGATATATGGCTTTGCTTTTGTTTGCATTGTTGCAAAGTGGAGGTTTGGAGTCTAACAAGGTAACTTGTAATCCATTCTTATAAAGTATGGCTACGGCTCCTCCTTTTTTAGTGTTATGGTCACGTCTTATGATATTATAGCCAGGGGGTAGAACTGCACTGTCTTGTATTGATGGATTAAGCCATGTTTCAGTCAGAAAGAGGATGTCAAAGGAATAAGCATCAATAAGGGCATGCAGGTGAGCTATTATGTTATTGATGCTATGAATATTAAGATGAGCTATCAGGAGAGAGTTAGGGGGCTTGGTAAGTGTCTGTGTGATTGAAATTGTTGGTTTATCAGGCTGTGTAGCTGTGATAGTGGTAGGACCTGGGTTAGGGTGTATATCACCATCTAACAGGGAGTGGACTTGAACTTTTAGGATGAGTTGTAGAAGTTTAAAAATTAGGTTCTTATTTTTTCTAGCTAGTGGGTTACATTGAGAGATGTGATGGAGTCTATGAAATATGGCTGCTGAGTACTTAGCTGAGCTGGGGAGGTTACTAACACTATGAGTGGAGCTGGGGGTAAGGACAGAGGTGTGTGTGATGTGGGTATGCAGTCCTAGGAATCTACGGTGTTCATAGAAAGTAAGTAGATAGGGAATGATAAGTATAATTAGGAGTAGTTATAAAGGTAAGGGTTTACAGGATCCTTGAGCCATTTGTTTAGGTTAAGGTGGTTAAATGTAGGGATATTTGTGGATAGAGTGGTAGGGTAATGGATAAAGGTAAATCAGTGATGGTTCTTTAAGGGAGAGGAGATAGGGGTAAAGTGAGAATATAATAGAGGTAATAGCACTTTAAGGGGTGGAGTTAGAGATTGTTCTTAATGCATAGGGGTGTGGCAGTTAGAGTATAAGTTTAGGACCACTGGGGGCAGGTGGAATTTGGGGGCAGGGTAGGGGAGCAGAGTGAGCCCACAGGGGAACGGAGCGGGATGAGCCACAGAGGAGTTCACCCTAGGAAAACAATCAGAGGAGCAGTAAGCAAAGGTAAGTAAAGCAGCAGAGGGTAAGGTGACACAATGCCTTGATAATACAATATGCAGCGAGGGTTGGCAGTGAAGAATATTAGGAGAAAGAAAGAATAGAGTGGGAGTATTAGCTCTTCCAGAATATTAGAATCCAAGAGCCTGTAAGTTACTTAAAATTGGAGTCAGAATGGTGGTCTAAAGGAAACTATTGCCGTCTAGTAGGCAAAAGATGTATAGCAGAGGCAATATATACTGAGAAAAGAGTGCAGGGCAGTAAGTATGCTATAGAGGATTGAAGAGGAAGAACAGTAAAAATACTTGTAGTCTAAGAAGGGGGAAGGGGTGACAGGTATGGGAGCAGATAGTAAAGGCTGCCGGCTGTCCTGGCTGGTGAAAGTAAACTTATAACCTAGGATATCTCACACTAATTGTCTTAACACTTTGGTTTAAAGTACGTACTTTACTTATAATTAAATTCCCTTGGGGACTGTAGCAGAGGGGAGGAAATGTTCAGTTCCTTAATTAGGGGAAACCGCAGTGTGTTGAGGAGAATAGTTGTTTTTCAGCATGCAGGGCAAGTCCTCCTTAATACTGGGAAGCCAGGTTGGGCAGCTGGGAATATAAAGGGAAAAGAGAGACAGTGGTAAGACACACAGAGAGATAAAAAATAGACAGTTACACAGGCTTATTAAGTAGTAACTTTAGCATAGAATAGAGATTAACTTGCATAGTAAAACAGTCTTGACTTCACATATTACAATGTCTCTATCAGTGATAGCATTCAAGCAATATACTTATAAAAGCAATATAGCTCAGGAACAATAAAGGTTAAACTCTTTTATGACTCAGTCAAAGATTACATTCAGCAAGACACTTGTTAAAACAGCATATCTCTGAAACAATAAGGTTCAACTCGTCTTATAACTCTCTATCATGTTTGCATTTGTTATTTGTATAGATAGATATATATTTTTGTTTTAGAAAGGTAGGCTTCTAATTAGCCTCCTTATTTGCACACATCATTGTTAATTAGGCTAGTCAGTATAAGGTGCTTGGGCAGAGGACGCTGTGATTTCTGTCGTATGTATAGTAATAGTATGCAACAGGAAATACTGCTCTATATAACTATACAGTGGCAAACAATAGCTCTTCAAATCCATATGATGGTGAAAAGCAGAATCATAAACTCTATACAGCAACCTTAGCTGTCTTTATAGGTCTGAAACAACGCTAGAATGCTTGTAGTCATTAGCGTTGTTAGCGTACAAAGAACGCCATGATTACAGTCTAATATATAAATATATTATGTAACAAGAGCGGTTTATAGTTTTAGTATCCAACAAGAAGTTAGTTCTTATAAATCATACATTGTCCAAAAACAGAGTCTATAGCTCTATGTAGTGACTATAGTAGTCATAAAAGGTCCAAAGCAACACTTAAATGCTATTAGTTGATGGTGTAGTTAGCATGCCACAAAAGCATACAGTCTATCCTGTGTTACAAAGTTCCTGAAAACTACTCTACCAGATCAACTAAAAAGGCTGCATAAAAGGCTACACAGTAAACACGCTATAATTTAGGTTGCATGTTAAGATAATCCATTTAGCATATAAGCAGAGCTGTAGAGTATTCTAACCGTGACTTCATTCACACCTAAACTCCATGTGCAGTAAAAACGCTCAGAAGCATGCCAAAACAGCTGGGGATAGTACACGCTACGCAAGTTCTCAACACAGTTATTTACAAACCTGCCCTGCACGCAATTAGTACTTTACTAGGATATCATCAGCGTGGTTTAACAATTTTGAACAGGACAAAAAGAAAGCTTACCTAAAAACCCTATTTACTCCACCGCCAGGACCGAACAGCACCCTAAGGCTAATTAGGAGAATAAAGATGGCGTCCTGAGGGAGAAGGTATATTTATAAGGTAAGTGATGTCATAGAGGGGGGAGGGCAAGAAAAGTAAGCATAGCTACAGGTAATGACCAGATTTATCCAGAGCAAAACCCTAGGCAGGAAATGGAGGGGGTGGGTCCTATGCTAACATAGTGAATAGTTCATTCCTGATGTGCTAAGGATATGAGCATATAGGAAATACAGACAGGGGAAGGAGCAAAGTATTCTAACCAGATGGATGTTAAAGGGAGTAGATGGGAAGACAGAAGATAGAGAGCTATATTAAAAGGGTCAGAGCCACAGAGGAGTTCGCCCTAGGAAAACAATCAGAGGAGCAGTAAGCAAAGGTAAGTAAAGCAGCAGAGGGTAAGGTGACACAATGGCTTGATAATAGAATATGCAGCGAGGGTTGGCAGTGAAGAATATACGAAGAAAGAAAGAATAGAGTGGGAGTATTAGCTCTTCCAGAATATTAGAATACAAGAGCCTATAAGTTACTTAAAATTGGAGTCAGAATGGTGGTCTAAAGGAAACTATTGCCCTCTAGTGGGCAAAAGCTGTATAGCAGAGGCAATATATACTGAGAAAAGAGTGCAGGGCAGTAAGTATGCTATAGAGGATTGAAGAGGAAGAACAGTAAAAATACTTGTAGTCTAAGAAGGGGGAAGGGGTGACAGGTATGGGAGCAGATAGTAAAGGCTGCCGGCTGTCCTGGCTGGTGAAAGTAAACTTACAACCTAGGATATCTCACACTAATTGTCTTAAGACTTTGGTTTAAAGTATGTACTTTACTTATAATTAAATTCCCTTGGGGACTGTAGCAGAGGGGAGGAAATGTACAGTTCCTTAGTTAGGGGAAACCGGAGTGTGTTGAGGAGAATAGTTGTTTTTCAGCACGCAGGGCAAGTCCTCCTTAATACTGGAAAGCCAGGTTGGGCAGCTGGGAATATAAAGGGAAAAGAGAGACAGTGGTAAGACACACAGAGAGATAAAAAATATACAGTTACACAGGCTTATCAAGTAGTAACTTTAGCATAGAATAGAGATTAACTTGCATAGTAAAACAGTCTTGACTGCACATATTACAATGTCTCTATCAGTGATAACATTCAAGCAATACACTTATAAAAGCAATATAGCTCAGGAACAATAAAGGTTAAACTCTTCCATGACTCAGTCAAAGATTACATTCAGCAAGACACTTGTTAAAACAGCATATCTCTGAAACAATAAGGTTCAACTCGTCTTATAACTCTCTATCATGTTTGCATTTGTTATTTGTATAGATAGATATATATTTTTGTTTTAGAAAGGTAGGCTTCTAATTAGTCCTCCTTATTTGCACACGTCATTGTTAATTAGCCTAGTCAGTATAAGGTGCTTGGGCAGAAGATGCTGTGATTTCTGTTGTATGTATAGTAATAGTATGCAACAGGAAATACTGCTCTATATAACTATACAGTGGCAAACAATAGCTCTTCAAATCCATACGATGATGAAAAGCAGAATCATAAACTCTATACAGCAACCTTAGCTGTCTTTATAGGTCTGAAACAACGCTAGAATGCTTGTAGTCATTAGCGTTGTTAGCGTGCAAATAACGCCGTAATTCCAGTCTAATATATAAATATATTATGTAACAAGAGCGGTTTATAGTTTTAGTATCCGACAAGAAGTTAGGTCTTATAAATCATACATTGTCCAAAAACAGAGTCTATAGCTCTATGTAGTGACTATAGTAGTCTTAAAAGGTCCAAAGCAACACTTAAATGCTATTAGTTGATGGTGTAGTTTGCATGCCACAAAAGCATACAGTCTATCCGGTGCTACAAAGTTCCTGAAAACTACTCTACCAGATCAACTAAAAAGGCTGCATAAAAGGCTACACAGTAAACACGCTATCATTTAGGTTGCAAGTTAAGATAATCCATTTAGCATATAAGCAGAGCTGTAGAGTATTCTAACCGTGACTTCGCTCACACCTGAACTCCATGTGCAGTAAAACGCTCAGAAGCACGCCAAAACAGCTGGGGATAGTACACGCTACGCAGGTTCTCAACACAGTTATTTACAAACCTGTCCTGCACGCAATTAGTACTTTACTAGGATATCATCAGTGTGGTTTAACAATTCTGAACAGGACAAAAAGAAAGCTTACCTAAAAACCCTATTTACTCCACCGCCAGGACCGAACAGCACCCTAAGGCTAATTAGGAGAATAAAGATGGCGTCCTGAGGGAGAAGGTATATTTATAAGTTAAGTGATGTCATAGAGGGGAGGACAAGAAGAGTAAGCATAGCTACAGGTAATGACCAGATTTATCCAGAGCAAAACCCTAGGCAGGAAATGGAGGGGGTGGGTCCTATGATAACATAGTGAATAGTTCATTCCTGATGTGCTAAGGATATGAGCATATAGGAAATACAGACAGGGGAAGGAGCAAAGTATTCTAACCAGATGGATGTTAAAGGGAGTAGATGGGAAGACAGAAGATAGAGAGCTATATTAACAGGGTCAGAGTCACAGAGGAGTTCACCCTAGGAAAACAATCAGAGGAGCAGTAAGCAAAGGTAAGTAAAGCAGCAGAGGGTAAGGTGACACAATGACTTGATAATAGAATATGCAGCGAGGGTTGGCAGTGAAGAATATACGAAGAAAGAAAGAATAGAGTGGGAGTATTAGCTCTTCCAGAATATTAGAATCCAAGAGCCTGTAAGTTACTTAAAATTGGAGTCAGAATGGTGGTCTAAAGGAAACTATTGCCCTCTAGTGGGCAAAAGCTGTATAGCAGAGGCAATATATACTGAGAAAAGAGTGCAGGGCAGTAAGTATGCTATAGAGGATTGAAGAGGAAGAACAGTAAAAATAATTGTAGTCTAAGAAGGGGGAAGGGGTGACAGGTATGGGAGCAGATAGTAAAGGATGCCGGCTGTCCTGGCTGGTGAAAGTAAACTTACAACCTAGGATATCTCACACTAATTGTCTTAAGACTTTGGTTTAAAGTACCTACTTTACTTATAATTAAATTCCCTTGGGGACTGTAGCAGAGGGGAGGAAAGGTTCAGTTCCTCAGTTAGGGGGAACCGCAGTGTGTTGAGGAGAATAGTTGTTTTTCAGCACGCAGGGCAAGTCCTCCTTAATACTGGGAAACCAGGTTGGGCAGCTGGGAATATAAAGGGAAAAGAGAGACAGTGGTAAGACAGAGAGATAAAAAATAGACAGTTACACAGGCTTATTAAGTAGTAACTTGAGCATAGAACAGAGATTAACTTGCATAGTAAAACAGTCTTGACTTCACATATTACAATGTCTCTATCAGTGATAACATTCAAGCAATATACTTATAAAAGCAATATAGCTCAGGAACAATAAAGGTTAAACTCTTTTATGACTCAGTCAAAGATTACATTCAGCAAGACACTTGTTAAAACAGCATATCTCTGAAACAATAAGGTTCAACTCGTCTTATAACTCTCTATCATGTTTGCATTTGTTATTTGTATAGATAGATATATATTTTTGTTTTAGAAAGGTAGGCTTCTAATTAGCCTCCTTATTTGCACACATCATTGTTAATTAGGCTAGTCAGTATAAGGTGCTTGGGCAGAGGACGCTGTGATTTCTGTCGTATGTATAGTAATAGTATGCAACAGGAAATACTGCTCTATATAACTATACAGTGGCAAACAATAGCTCTTCAAATCCATATGATGGTGAAAAGCAGAATCATAAACTCTATACAGCAACCTTAGCTGTCTTTATAGGTCTGAAACAACGCTAGAATGCTTGTAGTCATTAGCGTTGTTAGCGTACAAAGAACGCCATGATTACAGTCTAATATATAAATATATTATGTAACAAGAGCGGTTTATAGTTTTAGTATCCAACAAGAAGTTAGTTCTTATAAATCATACATTGTCCAAAAACAGAG
The DNA here is from genome assembly GCF_019279795.1 of Protopterus annectens. Taxonomy (NCBI): domain Eukaryota; kingdom Metazoa; phylum Chordata; order Ceratodontiformes; family Protopteridae; genus Protopterus; species Protopterus annectens. Next base: position 1,461,084,371 of record NC_056744.1, on the reverse strand, counting down.
TCTATAGCTCTATGTAGTGACTATAGTAGTCATAAAAGGTCCAAAGCAACACTTAAATGCTATTAGTTGATGGTGTAGTTAGCATGCCACAAAAGCATACAGTCTATCCTGTGTTACAAAGTTCCTGAAAACTACTCTACCAGATCAACTAAAAAGGCTGCATAAAAGGCTACACAGTAAACACGCTATAATTTAGGTTGCATGTTAAGATAATCCATTTAGCATATAAGCAGAGCTGTAGAGTATTCTAACCGTGACTTCATTCACACCTAAACTCCATGTGCAGTAAAAACGCTCAGAAGCATGCCAAAACAGCTGGGGATAGTACACGCACGCAGTTCTCAACACAGTTATTTACAAACCTGCCCTGCACGCAATTAGTACTTTACTAGGATATCATCAGCGTGGTTTAACAATTTTGAACAGGACAAAAGAAAGCTTACCTAAAACCCTATTTACTGCACCGCCAGGACCGAACAGCACCCTAAGGCTAATTAGGAGAATAAAGATGGCGTCCTGAGGGAGAAGGTATATTTATAAGGTAAGTGATGTCATAGAGGGGGGAGGGCAAGAAAAGTAAGCATAGCTACAGGTAATGACCAGATTTATCCAGAGCAAAACCCTAGGCAGGAAATGGAGGGGGTGGGTCCTATGCTAACATAGTGAATAGTTCATTCCTGATGTGCTAAGGATATGAGCATATAGGAAATACAGACAGGGGAAGGAGCAAAGTATTCTAACCAGATGGATGTTAAAGGGAGTAGATGGGAAGACAGAAGATAGAGAGCTATATTAAAAGGGTCAGAGCCACAGAGGAGTTCGCCCTAGGAAAACAATCAGAGGAGCAGTAAGCAAAGGTAAGTAAAGCAGCAGAGGGTAAGGTGACACAATGGCTTGATAATAGAATATGCAGCGAGGGTTGGCAGTGAAGAATATACGAAGAAAGAAAGAATAGAGTGGGAGTATTAGCTCTTCCAGAATATTAGAATACAAGAGCCTATAAGTTACTTAAAATTGGAGTCAGAATGGTGGTCTAAAGGAAACTATTGCCCTCTAGTGGGCAAAAGCTGTATAGCAGAGGCAATATATACTGAGAAAAGAGTGCAGGGCAGTAAGTATGCTATAGAGGATTGAAGAGGAAGAACAGTAAAAATACTTGTAGTCTAAGAAGGGGGAAGGGGTGACAGGTATGGGAGCAGATAGTAAAGGCTGCCGGCTGTCCTGGCTGGTGAAAGTAAACTTACAACCTAGGATATCTCACACTAATTGTCTTAAGACTTTGGTTTAAAGTATGTACTTTACTTATAATTAAATTCCCTTGGGGACTGTAGCAGAGGGGAGGAAATGTACAGTTCCTTAGTTAGGGGAAACCGGAGTGTGTTGAGGAGAATAGTTGTTTTTCAGCACGCAGGGCAAGTCCTCCTTAATACTGGAAAGCCAGGTTGGGCAGCTGGGAATATAAAGGGAAAAGAGAGACAGTGGTAAGACACACAGAGAGATAAAAAATATACAGTTACACAGGCTTATCAAGTAGTAACTTTAGCATAGAATAGAGATTAACTTGCATAGTAAAACAGTCTTGACTGCACATATTACAATGTCTCTATCAGTGATAACATTCAAGCAATACACTTATAAAAGCAATATAGCTCAGGAACAATAAAGGTTAAACTCTTCTATGACTCAGTCAAAGATTACATTCAGCAAGACACTTGTTAAAACAGCATATCTCTGAAACAATAAGGTTCAACTCGTCTTATAACTCTCTATCATGTTTGCATTTGTTATTTGTATAGATAGATATATATTTTTGTTTTAGAAAGGTAGGCTTCTAATTAGTCCTCCTTATTTGCACACGTCATTGTTAATTAGCCTAGTCAGTATAAGGTGCTTGGGCAGAAGATGCTGTGATTTCTGTTGTATGTATAGTAATAGTACGCAACAGGAAATACTGCTCTATATAACTATACAGTGGCAAACAATAGCTCTTCAAATCCATACGATGATGAAAAGCAGAATCATAAACTCTATACAGCAACCTTAGCTGTCTTTATAGGTCTGAAACAACGCTAGAATGCTTGTAGTCATTAGCGTTGTTAGCGTACAAATAACGCCGTAATTCCAGTCTAATATATAAATATATTATGTAACAAGAGCGGTTTATAGTTTTAGTATCCGACAAGAAGTTAGGTCTTATAAATCATACATTGTCCAAAAACAGAGTCTATAGCTCTATGTAGTGACTATAGTAGTCTTAAAAGGTCCAAAGCAACACTTAAATGCTATTAGTTGATGGTGTAGTTTGCATGCCACAAAAGCATACAGTCTATCCGGTGCTACAAAGTTCCTGAAAACTACTCTACCAGATCAACTAAAAAGGCTGCATAAAAGGCTACACAGTAAACACGCTATCATTTAGGTTGCAAGTTAAGATAATCCATTTAGCATATAAGCAGAGCTGTAGAGTATTCTAACCGTGACTTCGCTCACACCTGAACTCCATGTGCAGTAAAACGCTCAGAAGCACGCCAAAACAGCTGGGGATAGTACACGCTACGCAGGTTCTCAACACAGTTATTTACAAACCTGTCCTGCACGCAATTAGTACTTTACTAGGATATCATCAGTGTGGTTTAACAATTCTGAACAGGACAAAAAGAAAGCTTACCTAAAACCCTATTTACTCCACCGCCAGGACCGAACAGCACCCTAAGGCTAATTAGGAGAATAAAGATGGCGTCCTGAGGGAGAAGGTATATTTATAAGTTAAGTGATGTCATAGAGGGGAGGACAAGAAGAGTAAGCATAGCTACAGGTAATGACCAGATTTATCCAGAGCAAAACCCTAGGCAGGAAATGGAGGGGGTGGGTCCTATGATAACATAGTGAATAGTTCATTCCTGATGTGCTAAGGATATGAGCATATAGGAAATACAGACAGGGGAAGGAGCAAAGTATTCTAACCAGATGGATGTTAAAGGGAGTAGATGGGAAGACAGAAGATAGAGAGCTATATTAACAGGGTCAGAGTCACAGAGGAGTTCACCCTAGGAAAACAATCAGAGGAGCAGTAAGCAAAGGTAAGTAAAGCAGCAGAGGGTAAGGTGACACAATGACTTGATAATAGAATATGCAGCGAGGGTTGGCAGGGAAGAATATACGAAGAAAGAAAGAATAGAGTGGGAGTATTAGCTCTTCCAGAATATTAGAATCCAAGAGCCTGTAAGTTACTTAAAATTGGAGTCAGAATGGTGGTCTAAAGGAAACTATTGCCCTCTAGTGGGCAAAAGCTGTATAGCAGAGGCAATATATACTGAGAAAAGAGTGCAGGGCAGTAAGTATGCTATAGAGGATTGAAGAGGAAGAACAGTAAAAATAATTGTAGTCTAAGAAGGGGGAAGGGGTGACAGGTATGGGAGCAGATAGTAAAGGATGCCGGCTGTCCTGGCTGGTGAAAGTAAACTTACAACCTAGGATATCTCACACTAATTGTCTTAAGACTTTGGTTTAAAGTACCTACTTTACTTATAATTAAATTCCCTTGGGGACTGTAGCAGAGGGAGGAAAGGTTCAGTTCCTCAGTTAGGGGAACCGCAGTGTGTTGAGGAGAATAGTTGTTTTCAGCACGCAGGGCAAGTCCTCCTTAATACTGGGAAACCAGGTTGGGCAGCTGGGAATATAAAGGAAAAGAGAGACAGTGGTAAGACAGAGAGATAAAAAATAGACAGTTACACAGGCTTATTAAGTAGTAACTTGAGCATAGAACAGAGATTAACTTGCATAGTAAAACAATCTTGACTGCACATATGACAATGTCTCTATCAGTGATAACATTCAAGCAAGACACTTATAAAAGCAATATAGCTCAGGAAGAATAAAGGTTAAACTCTTCTATGACTCAGTCAAAGATTACATTCAGCAAGACACTTGTTAAAGCAGCATATCTCTGAAGCAGTAAGGTTCAACTCGTCTTATAACTCTCTATCATGTTTGCATTTGTTATTTGTATAGATAGATATATATTTTGTTTTAGAAAGGTAGGCTTCTAATTAGTCCTCCTTATTTGCACACATCATTGTTAATTAGGCTAGTCAGTATAAGGTGCTTGGGCAGAGGACGCTGTGATTTCTGTCGTATGTATAGTAATAGTATGCAACAGGAAATACTGCTCTATATAACTATACAGTGGCAAACAATAGCTCTTCAAATCCATACGATGGTGAAAAGCAGAATCATAAACTCTATACAGCAACCTTAGCTGTCTTTATAGGTCTTAAACAACGCTAGAATGCTTGTAGTCATTAGCGTTGTTAGCGCATAAAGAACGCCATGATTCCAGTCTAATATATAAATATATTATGTAACAAGAGCAGCTTATAGTTTTAGTATCCGACAAGAGGTTAGTTCTTATAAATCATACATTGTCCAAAAACAGAGTCTATAGCTCTATGTAGTGACTATAGTAGTCATAAAAGGTCCAGAGCAACACTTAATCGCTATTAGCTGATGGCGTAGTTAGCATGCCACAAAAGCATACAGTCTATCCGATGCTACAAAGTTCCTGAAAACTACTTTACCAGATCAACTTAAAGGCTACATAAAAGGCTACACAGTAAACACGCTATCATTTAGGTTGCATGTTAAGATAATCCATTTAGGATATAAGCAGAGCTGTAGAGTATTCTAACCGTGACTTCGTTCACACCTGAACTCCATGTGCAGTAAAAACGCCCAGAAGCACTTCAAAACAGCTGGGGATAGTACACGCTACGCAGGTTCTCAACACAGTTATCTACAAACCTGTCCTGCATGCAATTAGTACTTTACTAGGATATCATCAGCGTGGTTTAACAATTCTGAACAGGACAAAAAGAAAGCTTACCTAAAAACCCTATTTACTCCACTGCCAGGACCGAACAGCACCATAAGGCTAATTAGGAGAATAAAGATGGCGTCCTGAGGGAGAAGGTATATTTAAAAGGTAAGTGATGTCATAGAGCACGGAGGGCAAGAACAGTAAGCATAGCTACAGGTAATGACCAGATTTATCCAAAGACAAACCCTAGGCAGGAAATGGAGGAGTGGGTCCTATGCTAACATAGTGAATAGTTCAATCCTGATGTGCTAAGGATATGAGCATATAGGAAATACAGACAGGGAAGGAGCAAAGTATTCTAACCAGATGGATGTTAAAGGGAGTAGATGGGAAGACAGAAGATAGAGAGCTATATTAACAGGGTCAGAGCCACAGAGGAGTTCACCCTAGGAAAACAATCAGAGGAGCAGTAAGCAAAGGTAAGTAAAGCAGCAGAGGGTAAGGTGACACAATGGCTTGATAATAGAATATGCAGCGAGGGTTGGCAGTGAAGAATATACGAAGAAAGAAAGAATAGAGTGGGAGTATTAGCTCTTCCAGAATATTAGAATCCAAGAGCCTGTAAGTTACTTAAAATTGGAGTCAGAATGGTGGTCTAAAGGAAACTATTGCCCTCTAGTGGGCAAAAGCTGTATAGCAGAGGCAATATATACTGAGAAAAGAGTGCAGGGCAGTTAAGTATGCTATAGAGGATTGAAGAGGAAGAGCAGTAAAAATACTTGTAGTCTAAGAAGGGGAAGGGGTGACAGGTATGGGAGCAGATAGTAAAGGCTGCCGGCTGTGCTGGCCGGTGAAAGTAAACTTACAACCTAGGATATCTCACACTAATTGTCTTAAGACTTTAGTTTAAAGTACCTACTTTACTTATAATTAAATTCCCTTGGGGACTGTAGCAGAGGGGAGGAAAGGTTCAGTTCCTCAGTTAGGGGGAACCGCAGTGTGTTGAGGAGAATAGTTGTTTTTCAGCACGCAGGGCAAGTCCTCCTTAATACTGGGAAACCAGGTTGGGCAGCTGGGAATATAAAGGGAAAAGAGAGACAGTGGTAAGACAGAGAGATAAAAAATAGACAGTTACACAGGCTTATTAAGTAGTAACTTTAGCATAGAATAGAGATTAACTTGCATAGTAAAACAGTCTTGACTGCACATATTACAATGTCTCTATCAGTGATAACATTCAAGCAAGACACTTATAAAAGCAATATAGCTCAGGAAGAATAAAGGTTAAACTCTTCTATGACTCAGTCAAAGATTACATTCAGCAAGACACTTGTTAAAACAGCATATCTCTGAAACAATAAGGTTCAACTCGTCTTATAACTCTCTATCATGTTTGCATTTGTTATTTGTATAGATAGATATATATTTTGTTTTAGAAAGGTAGGCTTCTAATTAGTCCTCCTTATTTGCACACGTCATTGTTAATTAGCCTAGTCAGTATAAGGTGCTTGGGCAGAAGATGCTGTGATTTCTGTTGTATGTATAGTAATAGTATGCAACAGGAAATACTGCTCTATATAACTATACAGTGGCAAACAATAGCTCTTCAAATCCATACGATGATGAAAAGCAGAATCATAAACTCTATACAGCAACCTTAGCTGTCTTTATAGGTCTGAAACAACGCTAGAATGCTTGTAGTCATTAGCGTTGTTAGCGCATAAATAACGCCGTAATTCCAGTCTAATATATAAATATATTATGTAACAAGAGCGGTTTATAGTTTTAGTATCCGACAAGAAGTTAGGTCTTATAAATCATACATTGTCCAAAAACAGAGTCTATAGCTCTATGTAGTGACTATAGTAGTCTTAAAAGGTCCAAAGCAACACTTAAATGCTATTAGTTGATGGTGTAGTTTGCATGCCACAAAAGCATACAGTCTATCCGGTGCTACAAAGTTCCTGAAAACTACTCTACCAGATCAACTAAAAAGGCTGCATAAAAGGCTACACAGTAAACACGCTATCATTTAGGTTGCAAGTTAAGATAATCCATTTAGCATATAAGCAGAGCTGTAGAGTATTCTAACCGTGACTTCGTTCACACCTGAACTCCATGTGCAGTAAAAACGCTCAGAAGCACGCCAAAACAGCTGGGGATAGTACACGCTACGCAGGTTCTCAACACAGTTATTTACAAACCTGTCCTGCACGCAATTAGTACTTTACTAGGATATCATCAGTGTGGTTTAACAATTCTGAACAGGACAAAAAGAAAGCTTACCTAAAAACCCTATTTACTCCACCGCCAGGACCGAACAGCACCCTAAGGCTAATTAGGAGAATAAAGATGGCGTCCTGAGGGAGAAGGTATATTTATAAGTTAAGTGATGTCATAGAGGGGGGAGGACAAGAAGAGTAAGCATAGCTACAGGTAATGACCAGATTTATCCAGAGCAAAACCCTAGGCAGGAAATGGAGGGGGTGGGTCCTATGATAACATAGTGAATAGTTCATTCCTGATGTGCTAAGGATATGAGCATATAGGAAATACAGACAGGGAAGGAGCAAAGTATTCTAACCAGATGGATGTTAAAGGGAGTAGATGGGAAGACAGAAGATAGAGAGCTATATTAACAGGGTCAGAGTCACAGAGGAGTTCACCCTAGGAAAACAATCAGAGGAGCAGTAAGCAAAGGTAAGTAAAGCAGCAGAGGGTAAGGTGACACAATGACTTGATAATAGAATATGCAGCGAGGGTTGGCAGTGAAGAATATACGAAGAAAGAAAGAATAGAGTGGGAGTATTAGCTCTTCCAGAATATTAGAATCCAAGAGCCTGTAAGTTACTTAAAATTGGAGTCAGAATGGTGGTCTAAAGGAAACTATTGCCCTCTAGTGGGCAAAAGCTGTATAGCAGAGGCAATATATACTGAGAAAAGAGTGCAGGGCAGTAAGTATGCTATAGAGGATTGAAGAGGAAGAACAGTAAAAATAATTGTAGTCTAAGAAGGGGGAAGGGGTGACAGGTATGGGAGCAGATAGTAAAGGATGCCGGCTGTCCTGGCTGGTGAAAGTAAACTTACAACCTAGGATATCTCACACTAATTGTCTTAAGACTTTGGTTTAAAGTACCTACTTTACTTATAATTAAATTCCCTTGGGGACTGTACCAGAGGGCAGCAAAGGTTCAGTTCCTCAGTTACGGGGAACCGCAGTGTGTTGAAGAGAATAGTTGTTTTCAGCACGCAGGGCAAGTCCTCCTTAATACTGGGAAACCAGGTTGGGCAGCTGGGAATATAAAGGAAAAGAGAGACAGTGGTAAGACAGAGAGATAAAAAATAGACAGTTACACAGGCTTATTAAGTAGTAACTTGAGCATAGAACAGAGATTAACTTGCATAGTAAAACAATCTTGACTGCACATATGACAATGTCTCTATCAGTGATAACATTCAAGCAAGACACTTATAAAAGCAATATAGCTCAGGAAGAATAAAGGTTAAACTCTTCTATGACTCAGTCAAAGATTACATTCAGCAAGACACTTGTTAAAGCAGCATATCTCTGAAGCAGTAAGGTTCAACTCGTCTTATAACTCTCTATCATGTTTGCATTTGTTATTTGTATAGATAGATATATATTTTTGTTTTAGAAAGGTAGGCTTCTAATTAGTCCTCCTTATTTGCACACATCATTGTTAATTAGGCTAGTCAGTATAAGGTGCTTGGGCAGAGGACGCTGTGATTTCTGTCGTATGTATAGTAATAGTATGCAACAGGAAATACTGCTCTATATAACTATACAGTGGCAAACAATAGCTCTTCAAATCCATACGATGGTGAAAAGCAGAATCATAAACTCTATACAGCAACCTTAGCTGTCTTTATAGGTCTTAAACAACGCTAGAATGCTTGTAGTCATTAGCGTTGTTAGCGCATAAAGAACGCCATGATTCCAGTCTAATATATAAATATATTATGTAACAAGAGCAGCTTATAGTTTTAGTATCCGACAAGAGGTTAGTTCTTATAAATCATACATTGTCCAAAAACAGAGTCTATAGCTCTATGTAGTGACTATAGTAGTCATAAAAGGTCCAGAGCAACACTTAATCGCTATTAGCTGATGGCGTAGTTAGCATGCCACAAAAGCATACAGTCTATCCGATGCTACAAAGTTCCTGAAAACTACTTTACCAGATCAACTTAAAAGGCTACATAAAAGGCTACACAGTAAACACGCTATCATTTAGGTTGCATGTTAAGATAATCCATTTAGGATATAAGCAGAGCTGTAGAGTATTATAACCGTGACTTCGTTCACACCTGAACTCCATGTGCAGTAAAAACGCCCAGAAGCACTTCAAAACAGCTGGGGATAGTACACGCTACGCAGGTTCTCAACACAGTTATCTACAAACCTGTCCTGCATGCAATTAGTACTTTACTAGGATATCATCAGCGTGGTTTAACAATTCTGAACAGGACAAAAAGAAAGCTTACCTAAAAACCCTATTTACTCCACTGCCAGGACCGAACAGCACCATAAGGCTAATTAGGAGAATAAAGATGGCGTCCTGAGGGAGAAGGTATATTTAAAAGGTAAGTGATGTCATAGAGGGAGGAGGGCAAGAAGAGTAAGCATAGCTACAGGTAATGACCAGATTTATCCAAAGACAAACCCTAGGCAGGAAATGGAGGGGGTGGGTCCTATGCTAACATAGTGAATAGTTCATTCCTGATGTGCTAAGGATATGAGCATATAGGAAATACAGACAGGGGAAGGAGCAAAGTATTCTAACCAGATGGATGTTAAAGGGAGTAGATGGGAAGACAGAAGATAGAGAGCTATATTAACAGGGTCAGAGCCACAGAGGAGTTCACCCTAGGAAAACAATCAGAGGAGCAGTAAGCAAAGGTAAGTAAAGCAGCAGAGGGTAAGGTGACACAATGGCTTGATAATAGAATATGCAGCGAGGGTTGGCAGTGAAGAATATACGAAGAAAGAAAGAATAGAGTGGGAGTATTAGCTCTTCCAGAATATTAGAATCCAAGAGCCTGTAAGTTACTTAAAATTGGAGTCAGAATGGTGGTCTAAAGGAAACTATTGCCCTCTAGTGGGCAAAAGCTGTATAGCAGAGGCAATATATACTGAGAAAAGAGTGCAGGGCAGTAAGTATGCTATAGAGGATTGAAGAGGAAGAACAGTAAAAATAATTGTAGTCTAAGAAGGGGGAAGGGGTGACAGGTATGGGAGCAGATAGTAAAGGATGCCGGCTGTCCTGGCTGGTGAAAGTAAACTTACAACCTAGGATATCTCACACTAATTGTCTTAAGACTTTGGTTTAAAGTACCTACTTTACTTATAATTAAATTCCCTTGGGGACTGTAGCAGAGGGAGGAAAGGTTCAGTTCCTCAGTTAGGGGAACCGCAGTGTGTTGAGGAGAATAGTTGTTTTCAGCACGCAGGGCAAGTCCTCCTTAATACTGGGAAACCAGGTTGGGCAGCTGGGAATATAAAGGGAAAAGAGAGACAGTGGTAAGACAGAGAGATAAAAAATAGACAGTTACACAGGCTTATTAAGTAGTAACTTGAGCATAGAACAGAGATTAACTTGCATAGTAAAACAATCTTGACTGCACATATGACAATGTCTCTATCAGTGATAACATTCAAGCAAGACACTTATAAAAGCAATATAGCTCAGGAAGAATAAAGGTTAAACTCTTCTATGACTCAGTCAAAGATTACATTCAGCAAGACACTTGTTAAAGCAGCATATCTCTGAAGCAGTAAGGTTCAACTCGTCTTATAACTCTCTATCATGTTTGCATTTGTTATTTGTATAGATAGATATATATTTTTGTTTTAGAAAGGTAGGCTTCTAATTAGTCCTCCTTATTTGCACACATCATTGTTAATTAGGCTAGTCAGTATAAGGTGCTTGGGCAGAGGACGCTGTGATTTCTGTCGTATGTATAGTAATAGTATGCAACAGGAAATACTGCTCTATATAACTATACAGTGGCAAACAATAGCTCTTCAAATCCATACGATGGTGAAAAGCAGAATCATAAACTCTATACAGCAACCTTAGCTGTCTTTATAGGTCTTAAACAACGCTAGAATGCTTGTAGTCATTAGCGTTGTTAGCGTACAAAGAACGCCATGATTCCAGTCTAATATATAAATATATTATGTAACAAGAGCAGCTTATAGTTTTAGTATCCGACAAGAGGTTAGTTCTTATAAATCATACATTGTCCAAAAACAGAGTCTATAGCTCTATGTAGTGACTATAGTAGTCATAAAAGGTCCAGAGCAACACTTAATCGCTATTAGCTGATGGCGTAGTTAGCATGCCACAAAAGCATACAGTCTATCCGATGCTACAAAGTTCCTGAAAACTACTTTACCAGATCAACTTAAAAGGCTACATAAAAGGCTACACAGTAAACACGCTATCATTTAGGTTGCATGTTAAGATAATCCATTTAGGATATAAGCAGAGCTGTAGAGTATTCTAACCGTGACTTCGTTCACACCTGAACTCCATGTGCAGTAAAAACGCCCAGAAGCACTTCAAAACAGCTGGGGATAGTACACGCTACGCAGGTTCTCAACACAGTTATCTACAAACCTGTCCTGCATGCAATTAGTACTTTACTAGGATATCATCAGCGTGGTTTAACAATTCTGAACAGGACAAAAAGAAAGCTTACCTAAAAACCCTATTTACTCCACTGCCAGGACCGAACAGCACCATAAGGCTAATTAGGAGAATAAAGATGGCGTCCTGAGGGAGAAGGTATATTTAAAAGGTAAGTGATGTCATAGAGGGAGGAGGGCAAGAAGAGTAAGCATAGCTACAGGTAATGACCAGATTTATCCAAAGACAAACCCTAGGCAGGAAATGGAGGGGGTGGGTCCTATGCTAACATAGTGAATAGTTCATTCCTGATGTGCTAAGGATATGAGCATATAGGAAATACAGACAGGGAAGGAGCAAAGTATTCTAACCAGATGGATGTTAAAGGGAGTAGATGGGAAGACAGAAGATAGAGAGCTATATTAACAGGGTCAGAGCCACAGAGGAGTTCACCCTAGGAAAACAATCAGAGGAGCAGTAAGCAAAGGTAAGTAAAGCAGCAGAGGGTAAGGTGACACAATGGCTTGATAATAGAATATGCAGCGAGGGTTGGCAGTGAAGAATATACGAAGAAAGAAAGAATAGAGTGGGAGTATTAGCTCTTCCAGAATATTAGAATCCAAGAGCCTGTAAGTTACTTAAAATTGGAGTCAGAATGGTGGTCTAAAGGAAACTATTGCCCTCTAGTGGGCAAAAGCTGTATAGCAGAGGCAATATATACTGAGAAAAGAGTGCAGGGCAGTTAAGTATGCTATAGAGGATTGAAGAGGAAGAGCAGTAAAAATACTTGTAGTCTAAGAAGGGGGAAGGGGTGACAGGTATGGGAGCAGATAGTAAAGGCTGCCGGCTGTGCTGGCCGGTGAAAGTAAACTTACAACCTAGGATATCTCACACTAATTGTCTTAAGACTTTAGTTTAAAGTACCTACTTTACTTATAATTAAATTCCCTTGGGGACTGTAGCAGAGGGGAGGAAAGGTTCAGTTCCTCAGTTAGGGGGAACCGCAGTGTGTTGAGGAGAATAGTTGTTTTTCAGCACGCAGGGCAAGTCCTCCTTAATACTGGGAAACCAGGTTGGGCAGCTGGGAATATAAAGGGAAAAGAGAGACAGTGGTAAGACAGAGAGATAAAAAATAGACAGTTACACAGGCTTATTAAGTAGTAACTTTAGCATAGAATAGAGATTAACTTGCATAGTAAAACAGTCTTGACTGCACATATTACAATGTCTCTATCAGTGATAACATTCAAGCAAGACACTTATAAAAGCAATATAGCTCAGGAAGAATAAAGGTTAAACTCTTCTATGACTCAGTCAAAGATTACATTCAGCAAGACACTTGTTAAAACAGCATATCTCTGAAACAATAAGGTTCAACTCGTCTTATAACTCTCTATCATGTTTGCATTTGTTATTTGTATAGATAGATATATATTTTTGTTTTAGAAAGGTAGGCTTCTAATTAGTCCTCCTTATTTGCACACGTCATTGTTAATTAGCCTAGTCAGTATAAGGTGCTTGGGCAGAAGATGCTGTGATTTCTGTTGTATGTATAGTAATAGTATGCAACAGGAAATACTGCTCTATATAACTATACAGTGGCAAACAATAGCTCTTCAAATCCATACGATGATGAAAAGCAGAATCATAAACTCTATACAGCAACCTTAGCTGTCTTTATAGGTCTGAAACAACGCTAGAATGCTTGTAGTCATTAGCGTTGTTAGCGTACAAATAACGCCGTAATTCCAGTCTAATATATAAATATATTATGTAACAAGAGCGGTTTATAGTTTTAGTATCCGACAAGAAGTTAGGTCTTATAAATCATACATTGTCCAAAAACAGAGTCTATAGCTCTATGTAGTGACTATAGTAGTCTTAAAAGGTCCAAAGCAACACTTAAATGCTATTAGTTGATGGTGTAGTTTGCATGCCACAAAAGCATACAGTCTATCCGGTGCTACAAAGTTCCTGAAAACTACTCTACCAGATCAACTAAAAAGGCTGCATAAAAGGCTACACAGTAAACACGCTATCATTTAGGTTGCAAGTTAAGATAATCCATTTAGCATATAAGCAGAGCTGTAGAGTATTCTAACCGTGACTTCGTTCACACCTGAACTCCATGTGCAGTAAAAACGCTCAGAAGCACGCCAAAACAGCTGGGGATAGTACACGCTACGCAGGTTCTCAACACAGTTATTTACAAACCTGTCCTGCACGCAATTAGTACTTTACTAGGATATCATCAGTGTGGTTTAACAATTCTGAACAGGACAAAAAGAAAGCTTACCTAAAACCCTATTTACTCCACCGCCAGGACCGAACAGCACCCTAAGGCTAATTAGGAGAATAAAGATGGCGTCCTGAGGGAGAAGGTATATTTATAAGTTAAGTGATGTCATAGAGGGGGGAGGACAAGAAGAGTAAGCATAGCTACAGGTAATGACCAGATTTATCCAGAGCAAAACCCTAGGCAGGAAATGGAGGGGGTGGGTCCTATGATAACATAGTGAATAGTTCATTCCTGATGTGCTAAGGATATGAGCATATAGGAAATACAGACAGGGGAAGGAGCAAAGTATTCTAACCAGATGGATGTTAAAGGGAGTAGATGGGAAGACAGAAGATAGAGAGCTATATTAACAGGGTCAGAGTCACAGAGGAGTTCACCCTAGGAAAACAATCAGAGGAGCAGTAAGCAAAGGTAAGTAAAGCAGCAGAGGGTAAGGTGACACAATGACTTGATAATAGAATATGCAGCGAGGGTTGGCAGTGAAGAATATTATAAGAAAGAAAGAATAGAGTGGGAGTATTAGCTCTTCCAGAATATTAGAATCCAAGAGCCTGTAAGTTACTTAAAATTGGAGTCAGAATGGTGGTCTAAAGGAAACTATTGCCCTCTAGTGGGCAAAAGCTGTATAGCAGAGGCAATATATACTGAGAAAAGAGTGCAGGGCAGTAAGTATGCTATAGAGGATTGAAGAGGAAGAACAGTAAAAATAATTGTAGTCTAAGAAGGGGGAAGGGGTGACAGGTATGGGAGCAGATAGTAAAGGATGCCGGCTGTCCTGGCTGGTGAAAGTAAACTTACAACCTAGGATATCTCACACTAATTGTCTTAAGACTTTGGTTTAAAGTACCTACTTTACTTATAATTAAATTCCCTTGGGGACTGTAGCAGAGGGGAGGAAAGGTTCAGTTCCTCAGTTAGGGGGAACCGCAGTGTGTTGAGGAGAATAGTTGTTTTTCAGCACGCAGGGCAAGTCCTCCTTAATACTGGGAAACCAGGTTGGGCAGCTGGGAATATAAAGGGAAAAGAGAGACAGTGGTAAGACAGAGAGATAAAAAATAGACAGTTACACAGGCTTATTAAGTAGTAACTTGAGCATAGAACAGAGATTAACTTGCATAGTAAAACAATCTTGACTGCACATATGACAATGTCTCTATCAGTGATAACATTCAAGCAAGACACTTATAAAAGCAATATAGCTCAGGAAGAATAAAGGTTAAACTCTTCTATGACTCAGTCAAAGATTACATTCAGCAAGACACTTGTTAAAGCAGCATATCTCTGAAGCAGTAAGGTTCAACTCGTCTTATAACTCTCTATCATGTTTGCATTTGTTATTTGTATAGATAGATATATATTTTTGTTTTAGAAAGGTAGGCTTCTAATTAGTCCTCCTTATTTGCACACATCATTGTTAATTAGGCTAGTCAGTATAAGGTGCTTGGGCAGAGGACGCTGTGATTTCTGTCGTATGTATAGTAATAGTATGCAACAGGAAATACTGCTCTATATAACTATACAGTGGCAAACAATAGCTCTTCAAATCCATACGATGGTGAAAAGCAGAATCATAAACTCTATACAGCAACCTTAGCTGTCTTTATAGGTCTTAAACAACGCTAGAATGCTTGTAGTCATTAGCGTTGTTAGCGCTAAAGAACGCCATGATTCCAGTCTAATATATAAATATATTATGTAACAAGAGCAGCTTATAGTTTTAGTATCCGACAAGAGGTTAGTTCTTATAAATCATACATTGTCCAAAAACAGAGTCTATAGCTCTATGTAGTGACTATAGTAGTCATAAAAGGTCCAGAGCAACACTTAATCGCTATTAGCTGATGGCGTAGTTAGCATGCCACAAAAGCATACAGTCTATCCGATGCTACAAAGTTCCTGAAAACTACTTTACCAGATCAACTTAAAAGGCTACATAAAAGGCTACACAGTAAACACGCTATCATTTAGGTTGCATGTTAAGATAATCCATTTAGGATATAAGCAGAGCTGTAGAGTATTCTAACCGTGACTTCGTTCACACCTGAACTCCATGTGCAGTAAAAACGCCCAGAAGCACTTCAAAACAGCTGGGGATAGTACACGCACGCAGGTTCTCAACACAGTTATCTACAAACCTGTCCTGCATGCAATTAGTACTTTACTAGGATATCATCAGCGTGGTTTAACAATTCTGAACAGGACAAAAAGAAAGCTTACCTAAAAACCCTATTTACTCCACTGCCAGGACCGAACAGCACCATAAGGCTAATTAGGAGAATAAAGATGGCGTCCTGAGGGAGAAGGTATATTTAAAAGGTAAGTGATGTCATAGAGGGAGGAGGGCAAGAAGAGTAAGCATAGCTACAGGTAATGACCAGATTTATCCAAAGACAAACCCTAGGCAGGAAATGGAGGGGGTGGGTCCTATGCTAACATAGTGAATAGTTCATTCCTGATGTGCTAAGGATATGAGCATATAGGAAATACAGACAGGGAAGGAGCAAAGTATTCTAACCAGATGGATGTTAAAGGGAGTAGATGGGAAGACAGAAGATAGAGAGCTATATTAACAGGGTCAGAGCCACAGAGGAGTTCACCCTAGGAAAACAATCAGAGGAGCAGTAAGCAAAGGTAAGTAAAGCAGCAGAGGGTAAGGTGACACAATGGCTTGATAATAGAATATGCAGCGAGGGTTGGCAGTGAAGAATATCTGAAGAAAGAAAGAATAGAGTGGGAGTATTAGCTCTTCCAGAATATTAGAATCCAAGAGCCTGTAAGTTACTTAAAATTGGAGTCAGAATGGTGGTCTAAAGGAAACTATTGCCCTCTAGTGGGCAAAAGCTGTATAGCAGAGGCAATATATACTGAGAAAAGAGTGCAGGGCAGTTAAGTATGCTATAGAGGATTGAAGAGGAAGAGCAGTAAAATACTTGTAGTCTAAGAAGGGGGAAGGGGTGACAGGTATGGGAGCAGATAGTAAAGGCTGCCGGCTGTGCTGGCCGGTGAAAGTAAACTTACAACCTAGGATATCTCACACTAATTGTCTTAAGACTTTAGTTTAAAGTACCTACTTTACTTATAATTAAATTCCCTTGGGGACTGTAGCAGAGGGGAGGAAAGGTTCAGTTCCTCAGTTAGGGGGAACCGCAGTGTGTTGAGGAGAATAGTTGTTTTTCAGCACGCAGGGCAAGTCCTCCTTAATACTGGGAAACCAGGTTGGGCAGCTGGGAATATAAAGGGAAAAGAGAGACAGTGGTAAGACAGAGAGATAAAAAATAGACAGTTACACAGGCTTATTAAGTAGTAACTTTAGCATATAATAGAGATTAACTTGCATAGTAAAACAGTCTTGACTGCACATATTACAATGTCTCTATCAGTGATAACATTCAAGCAAGACACTTATAAAAGCAATATAGCTCAGGAAGAATAAAGGTTAAACTCTTTTATGACTCAGTCAAAGATTACATTCAGCAAGACACTTGTTAAAACAGCATATCTCTGAAACAATAAGGTTCAACTCGTCTTATAACTCTCTATCATGTTTGCATTTGTTATTTGTATAGATAGATATATATTTTTGTTTTAGAAAGGTAGGCTTCTAATTAGTCCTCCTTATTTGCACACATCATTGTTAATTAGGCTAGTCAGTATAAGGTGCTTGGGCAGAGGACGCTGTGATTTCTGTCGTATGTATAGTAATAGTATGCAACAGGAAATACTGCTCTATATAACTATACAGTGGCAAACAATAGCTCTTCAAATCCATACGATGGTGAAAAGCAGAATCATAAACTCTATACAGCAACCTTAGCTGTCTTTATAGGTCTTAAACAACGCTAGAATGCTTGTAGTCATTAGCGTTGTTAGCGTACAAAGAACGCCATGATTCCAGTCTAATATATAAATATATTATGTAACAAAAGCGGTTTATAGTTTTAGTATCCGACAAGAGGTTAGTTCTTATAAATCATACATTGTCCAAAAACAGAGTCTATTGCTCTATGTAGTGACTATAGTAATCATAAAAGGTCCAAAGCAACACTTAAACGCTATTAGCTGATGGCGTAGTTAGCATGCCACAAAAGCATACAGTCTATCCGGTGCTACAAAGTTCCTGAAAACTACTCTACCAGATCAACTAAAAAGGCTACATAAAAGGCTACACAGTAAATCCGCTATCATTTAGGTCGCATGTTAAGATAATCCATTTAGCATATAAGCAGAGCTGTAGAGTATTCTAACCGTGACTTCGTTCACACCTGAACTCCATGTGCAGTAAAAACGCTCAGAAGCACGCCAAAACAGCTGTTGATAGTACACGCTATGCAGGTTCTCAACACAGTTATTTACAAACCTGTCCTGCACGCAATTAGTACTTTACTAGGATATCATCAGCGTGGTTTAACAATTCTGAACAGGACGAAAAGAAAGCTTACCTAAAAACCCTATTTTCTCCACCGCCAGGACCGAACAGTACCCTAAGGCTAATTAGGAGAATAAAGATGGCGTCCTGAGGGAGAAGGTATATTTATAAGGTAAGTGATGTCATAGAAAGGGGAGGGCAAGAAGAGTAAGCATAGCTACAGGTAATGACCAGATTTATCCATAGCAAAACCCTAGGCAGGAAGTGGAGGGGGTGGGTCCTATGCTAACACAGTGAATAGTTCATTCCTGATGTGCTAAGGATATGAGCATATAGGAAATACAGACAGGGGAAGGAGCAAAGTATTCTAACCAGATGGATGTTAAAGGGAGTAGATGGGAAGACCGAAGATAGAGAGCTATATTAACAGGGTCAGAGTCACAGAGGAGTTCACCCTAGGAAAACAATCAGAGGAGCAGTAAGCAAAGGTAAGTAAAGCAGCAGAGGGTAAGGTGACACAATGGCTTGATAATAGAATAAGCAGCGAGGGTTGGCAGTGAAGAATATTAGGAGAAAGAAAGAATAGAGTGGGAGTATTAGCTCTTCCAGAATATTAGAATCCAAGAGCCTGTAAGTTACTTAAAATTAGAGTCAGAATGGTGGTCTAAAGGAAACTATTGTCCTCTAGTGGGCAAAAGCTGTATAGCAGAGGCAATATATACTGAGAAAAGAGTGCAGGGCAGTAAGTATGCTATAGAGGATTGAAGAGGAAGAACAGTAAAAATACTTGTAGTCTAAAAAGGGGGAAGGGGTGACAGGTATGGGAGCAGATAATAAAGGCTGCCGGCTGTCCTGGCTGGTGAAAGTAAACTTACAACCTAGGATATCTCACACTAATTGTCTTAAGACTTTAGTTTAAAGTACGTACTTTACTTATAATTAAATTCCCTTGGGGACTGTAGCAGAGGGGAGGAAAGGTTCAGTTCCTTAGTTAGGGGGAACCGCAGTGTGTTGAGGAGAATAGTTGTTTTTCAGCACGCAGGGCAAGTCCTCCTTAATACTGGGAAACCAGGTTGGGCAGCTGGGAATATAAAGGGAAAAGAGAGACAGTGGTAAGACACACAGAGAGATAAAAAATAGACAGTTGCACAGGATTATTAAGTAGTAACTTTAGCATAGAATAGAGATTAACTTGCAAAGTAAAACAGTCTTGACTGCACATATTACAATATCTCTATCAGTGATAACATTCACGCAAGACACTTATAAAAGCAATATAGCACAGGAACAATAAAGGTTAAACTCTTCTATGACTCAGTCAAAGATTACATTCAGCAAGACACTTGTTAAAACAGCATATCTCTGAAAGAATAAGGTTCAACTCGTCTTATAACTCTCTATCATGTTTGCATTTGTTATTTGTATAGATAGATATATATTTTTGTTTTAGAAAGGTAGGCTTCTAATTAGTCCTCCTTATTTGCACACATCATTGTTAATTAGGCTAGTCAGTATAAGGTGCTTGGGCAGAGGACGCTGTGATTTCTGTCGTATGTATAGTAATAGTATGCAACAGGAAATACTGCTCTATATAACTATACAGTGGCAAACAATAGCTCTTCAAATCCATACGATGGTGAAAAACAGAATCATAAACTCTATACAGCAACCTTAGCTGTCTTTATAGGTCTGAAACAATGCTAGAATGCTTGTAGTCATTAGCGTTGTTAGCAGAGGGGAGGAAAGGTTCAGTTCCTTAGTTAGGGGAAACCGCAGTGTGTTGAGAAGAATAGTTGTTTTTCAGCACGCAGGGCATGTCCTCCTTAATACTGGGAAACCAGGTTGGGCAGCTAAAAACCCTATTTACTCCACCGCCAGGACCGAATAGCACACTAAGGCTAATTAGAAGAATAAAGAGCAACAAGATCAACAATACTAATTTCATGAAATTTAATCATACTTTGACTTAAGAAAGGAGTCTATTCATGTCATGGTAATAGAAACCCAAAAGACTTGGAGAAATTAAAAAATGGAAATTATTGGACTAGGGTCCCTAAACTACCAGGGCAGACTATAATCCCTCTCATTGTAACCCATCTAATAAAGGCTTTGGCATGGTGATCTCTGCCTGAACTTTTATGCTGTAAAAGAATTTCTCCATCTCCACTAAACCAGTGATGCCATGAATACCACCATCGAAGGTCTTAACCTTTATCAGATCATATTTAGACCTGCTGACAGGATCATTATCTGGCCCTCCTTAAGGGACCCTGTTCCTTAAAACAGACTCCTTCTGAGCATCTATCAAAGGAGTATTTATATATATATATATATATATATATATATATATATATAGAGAGAGAGAGAGAGAGATAGATAGATATATTCAGGTATATTTGTTGATATATATGTATATGTGTGTGTGTGTGTGTGTGTGTGTGTGTGTGTGTGAGAGAGAGAAATAATGTAATTCATGATCACCCCCTGCAGCTGTTCATCTTGTCCCACTGCGTGTGTGCTCACCTCTCTGTACAGTCCCAAGCACCGCTGGTACACCCCCTACCTTCAGTGGGTCAATAAACCCCTTGCTGTCTGCTTACTACAAGGCACTACAAAGGACCTCTAATCAGGGAAAAGGGCTGAAAAACCAGCAGTCTCCGTACAGTCCCAAGCGCAGTGGGTACACCACCTCCCTCCAGTGGGTCTGTAAACCCTTTGCTGTCTGCTCACTCCAAGACACTACAAAGGACCTCTAATCAGGGAAAAGGGCTGAAAAACCAGCAGTCTCCGTACAGTCCCAAATGCAGCGGGTACACCACCTCCCTCCAGTGGGTCTGTAAACCCTTTGCTGTCTGCTCACTCCAAGACACTACAAAGGACCTCTAATCAGGGAAAAGGGCTGAAAAACCAGCAGTCTCCGTACAGTCCCAAATGCAGCGGGTACACCACCTCCCTCCAGTGGATTCTGTAAACCCTTTGCTGTCTGCTCACTCCAAGACACTACAAAGGACCTCTAATCAGGGAAAAGGGCTGAAAAACCAGCAGTCTCCATACAGTCCCAAATGCAGCGGGTACACCACCTCCCTCCAGTGGGTCTGTAAACCCTTTGCTGTCTGCTCACTCCAAGACACTACAAAGGACCTCTAATCAGGGAAAAGGGCTGAAAAACCAGCAGTCTCCGTACAGTCCCAAATGCAGCGGGTACACCACCTCCCTCCAGTGGGTCTGTAAACCCTTTGCTGTCTGCTCCCTCCAAGACACTACAAAGGACCTCTAATCAGGGAAAAGGGCTGAAAAACCAGCAGTCTCCGTACAGTCCCAAATGCAGCGGGTACACCACATCCCTCCAGTGGGTCTGTAAACCCTTTGCTGTCTGCTCACTCCAAGACACTTCAAAGGACCTGTAATCAGGGAAAAGGACCAAAAAACATACTAAAGCAGTGTAGGTGTTAATCTGCATTTTTGCCCTAAAAAGTAGAGAGACTATCTGTACTTGTAATGGTCAAATCTTCTTCCCAAATGTAAAAGGTGTGCACACTCACAGGGACCACTTGTCACCACAATAAACAGAACATGCCGGAGGGATAGATTCCTGTCCCAGAGACTTCCCATACTCTGGAATAAACTACCTATCTATATCAAACAAAGCTCCTCATTAGCACTCTTCAAGAAAAATCGTGATGATTGGATGGGAAATAGGAAATTCACCCCGGAGATCACCTCTGTGGCTCTGCTCGACAGTGGCACAGGAAAATAATTTTCTTGGGTGGCAAAAGCCAGGGTACCTTTTTGGCTGGGCTTGTATAGGCCCCAGGGTCGATAGCCTAGTACCTACCAGCTCCTCACCCTTCTTGTTTTAGTTGCATTTCTCAATTTTGACCATGAGGTGGCAGTAAAACACCTCCTAGAAATCTCTTCATTCCTAAAATAACCTCCTGAGAATTTTTCAATACAGGGTCCAGGTAAAGTTTTGAATATCTCTCTTCTTTGACAATACCAGAAACTAAGTAGCGATGCTTCAGTCACTGGACCTCTCTTAACTGTAGCTAGGGAATCTAGCACACAAATTTGTTCTTAAAGCAGTAACCTGTAACTACTTACCTGCCTGTGGTCCTTACTGATTTGAATATCTTACACTACCTCATTCTTGAAATTCACAATGAGTATTGATGACAATAGGCTTAATTATTTAGATGTTACTTTAAGAAAGGACTATGACAACAAAAAGTTTACGTCTGTGTCATATAGGAAGGCCATATATTCGAACATGCTTTTGCATTATGACAGTTGGCATCCCATACATCAGAAGAAGGCCCTAGTTAAAGGGCAATATGTGAGACTAGCTAGAATGATGTCGGAAAATGACAAATTTATTGATGAATGTATGGTATTATTGGGGATGTAAACAAAAAGGGGCTATCCTGAACAATTTGTCAAAAATATCATGGACGAAGTTGTCAACAAGAGAACTGATGGTGTTTACTGTATTCTTTTGGGTAACAAAGATGGGATGGGACAAAATGCTTCCCTTGAAAAGGCTAACAGCTTTGAGAGGACTTTAGTGTTACCATTTACAAAAAACATTTTGATATCCATAACATTGTTTTCAAACACTGGAATGTATTTACACTTGAACAAAAGTTAATTACTGTGTTGGGTGACACACATACTATTGTATATAAGAAGGAGACCTCATTTAAAGGTATGCTGGAAAGTGTTCATACACCTTTTATGGAAGGTGGTTGTTTTAAATGCGGTAGGTGCTCTCAGTATAAGTTTATGCTGGAAGCAAATCAGGTCACAATTCCGCATTTTGGGGTGATAAAAACCAAGGAGAAAATATTTTTGTTATTCTAAGGGGGTAGTTTATGTTGCTATGTGCCAGCGTGAAGGGTTCTATGTGGGTACGACCAAGAGGGCCATAAAGCAGAGAGTGTATCAGCACGATTATGACATTCTTAACAAAATGAAAACAATGTCTTGTTCAGGCATATTAGAGACCATCCTAACCACACTTTTAAGTTTTGTATGATTGATAATGTAGGCCTTGGATCAAGAGGGGTCCCTCTGATGATTATCTTGACTTTTTAGAAAGAAATGGCAGGTTAGACTGAATGCTTCCATCTATCCCGGACTCTGATAGAATTACACGTTGTGCCTTACTGAAATTAAAATCTGCTTTTTGCATTTAGTAGTTTTAATGCATGTCAACACAAGGGCTTTATTTCATGAATACTTCTTCTTCTTCTTCTTTCGGCTTTTCCCGGTTAGGGGTCGCCACAGCGGATCACCTTGTCCGCACATTGAATGGCAGTGGAGTTTTACGGTGTCGAGTTGCCAGCCCGGCGCCCAACCTTCCACAGAAGGCACACTCAGACGCACACCTAGGGCCAATTTAGAGTGTCCAATCCACCTGCAGCATGTCTTTGGGATGTGGGAGGAAACCGGAGCACCCGGAGGAAACCCACGCGACCACAGGGAGGACATGCAGACTCCGCACAGAAGGCACCCCAGCCGAGGATCGAACCGGAGAACCTCTTGCTGTGAGGCGCTTTATTTCATGAATACAATGGGTTAAATTATTATTCTTCAGGTCTAAATGTTATTAGCATGAATACATTTTAGTTTTTATGAAGTGTTTTCATGCGATTCAATAAGGATTTTTGTTTTATGTGACTTGTATTAATTAAGGGTGGGGACTTGATTAGTGTTCAATTAATTCTTGTGCAGGAGGTTGTGTGCGTATGGGTTCACTTTATAACACTGAAATACTGAAATGTCGAATTTCAGTATCTCGAAGCTATAAAGTCGAATGTTAAAAATAGCAAACGTTCATAATCGCGAATTTGACGTATGTCAAAAATATGTCGAATTTGCGGTTATGAAGTTGCGCTATGTAATGTCCGGGTTTGTGTTTTGTTGGTGCGCGGAGCCGTGTTTAGATGTAGGTGTTATGTCAGGTAAGTGAGTGCTTTGTAAGGGTTTTGAGTGGTAGTTAGAGTGTGTGTGAGGGATTGGAGAATGTGCGTGTGTGAGTGAGCTTTTGTGTTGTGTTTGTGCGATCTCGGAGTTAGTATATATAAGTAGGGTGGGTGTGGGGGGTGCAGGGGGGCTTGCCCCCTTGCTTATGTGTGTGTGAGTTGTGTATGTGTGTTGTTTTTTTGTTTATGTTGTAATGTGGGTGTTGTGTTGTATGTTTAGTGTAGTGTGTGCGGTGTTTTCGGTTATGTGGTTTCGCGGTTTTTGTTTGTCGGTGTTTTGTGGATTCGGTTTTATAGTCTCGAGATACTGAAATTCGATATTTCAGCATTTCGAGGTTATAAAGTGAATCCGTATGTATATATAGGGAAGTTTGTGATTGGGTAACTTATTCTGAAGAAGTCTTGTATTTGGAGACGGAAGTGCTCAATAAATTTTACTTTTCATACCTGTGGAGTTTGGCTGCTTACTTCTACTTCCCCTGTTATTCTTGGTTCTTTTCCTTGTGATTTGAGGAGCACAGGTAAAGTTTTAAATATCTATCTTCTTTGACAATACTAGAAACTAAGTAGCAATGGTTCACTCACTGGACCTCCCTTAACTGAAGCTAGGGAATGTAACACAAATTTGTTCTTAAAGCAGGAACCTTTAACTACTTACCTGCCTGTAGTCTTTACTGATTGTGTTTATTGCTCATGTCTAGTCACTGGGGTTGGCTCACCCCTGAATCAATTACATTAATACTTAACAGGGACACACCCCCTGCAACAGGTGACAAATCATCCAGATCACACCCCCCATAACATCCAGTTATAACAACATAGCTAATCCACTTACACTACAGCAAAAGCTACCACACCTGCTCTTTTTCACAGCAGCACTGCTGAAGTGTCCTCAGCAGCCTCCTCCATTATTCCACAATGCTGCAGCTAAACACACTATACCTCACATGCCTAACTATAATATTCCTTCTTATCTCCTACCATGTCAAACTGCTCCAACCCCTAAACAATCAAGGAACTACACTCTACCATCCCCATAACATGGAAACTCACTACTTCCCATATCTGCTTCTATGTTTACTACCCCAGTTATACAATACTCCCCATTTAGATTTATACATCTACCCAGGACTCCCCTAAGTTCCATCCAGTATAATAGAAATATCACACGCTTTATAGAAATCATCATTCACTTTGACTCACAGCTAGCTATTAGTGGCAACATTCACCCCAACCCAGGTCCACAAACATCCACATCACCTACTAACCTCCCCCAAACACCATTCCTCTCCCCCCCAAAAAAACACAAGACCTACTACTGCTAAATATCAACATTAGAAGCCTTCAAAACAAGATAGCTGAACTACATGCCCATCTAGCCCATTACTCACCAGACATTATCATATTAACAGAGACATGGGTTAAACCTCACATTAGTAACAATGAGATACTAGCCCCAGGTTATAATATATTATGCAAAGACCATAAAAAAAGAAAAGGGGATGGCACTGCAATCTTGTTTAAAAAACACATAGATATTCTGCCTTCTACAATAACTGTTTCCACCTTTAACAACACTGAACTTTTAGCAGCCAAACTAAATATCAATCCTCAAAAGCATGTTAACTTCATTGGCATCTACATCCCTCCTGGTGATAATATGCCTACAGTAGAGATCCTACTACAATGGGCCTCTAACACTCTCCCCCCTGGAAACTATCATTTTGGGTGATCTTAACATAGATTGGCAAACCTGCAATTCTCAACCCATCTAACTTCATCAATTTATATGGATTTACTGAAACCATACAAGTACCTAGTAGGATCAACAAAACCTCCAATAGATCCTCTACACTAGACTGCATGCTAACAAATAAACCTAACCTCTCACATGATGCAGGATCCCAACCAGATGCCCTAAGTGATTACCAGCCAACATATTTATTAAGGAAATGCATCAACCCACCCAAAACTACCTTCTGGCTAATTAGAACCAAAAATAAACTTTAACCCTGAACACTTTATATCCAGCCTGAAAAACTGTTACTGGGAATTACTAAAAACTGTTAACTTGAATGAAGCCATAGATTACTTCATCTCAACCTTCTTAAACATATTGAATGCACATGCACCACCCAGAACTATCTGTGTTAAATCTAATATTGCCCCATGGCTTAACAACAAAACTAGGCCACTAATCAAAATCAGAGACAAAGCCTGGTCTAAAGCTTAGAACACAAGATCCAAAACAAACTTACATGGAACTAAGAAATAAAGTTAAAAAACAATCAAGTTGAACAAAATTCAGTACTACCAAGCTATCCAAAATAATCATAAAAACAACCCTCAAAAATTTTGGACAGCTATTAAAAAGATGCTCACAGCCGGCACAGCAAAAACACCCTCGCCTAGGACATCCAGAACCTCTGAAAGTATTGCTACCCAGTTCAATTAATTCTTTACTGAATCCATCTTAAACCTAGCTAAACAAAATAATCATACGCCTCTCTCCAAAGCCATTTGCCAATTACAAAAATATAGTCACAACCCCTTCTCCTACAAACCTGTCCCCATGGTCATAATAAAAAAACTGCTCTGTAAACTCAAACTGACTACACTAGCAGCAGGCAAACTCCCAGCTGATTTTCTTAGCATAGCCGCAGCAGCCATAGCCTATCCAATATTCATCCTCATTAACAGGTCACTAACTGAAAACATAGTCCCAGATATCTGGAAAATTTCCCACATTATTCCACTCCACAAAAGTGGAAATTCTACAGAACTGACCAAATACCACCCTATTGCCATGCTATCCCCACTATCAAAAATTTTAGAAAGGTGTGTCCATAAACAACTCCTGTCCTTCTGCCTCAATCAAAACTATTATCTAGTACACAACATGGCTTTTGTCCTTCACACAGCACCAAAACATCTCTACTGTCCTTCACCAGCACAGTGAACTCCCATAGAACCAATGGCAAGTACGTTTCAGCAATATTCCTCGATCTTTCTAAGGCTTTTGATATGGTGTCACATACTAAATTAATTTCAGTCCTTTATTGCCTTAAATCTCAGTCAGTCCCTCTCACATGGTTCCAAAGTTACCTACAAAAATGTAAACAAGCTGTCCTTGGCAGCAAGAACTGTCTCCCCTTCTGCCTGTCAACCTAGGGGTTCCTCAAGGATCCATCCTTGGACCTGTCCTCCTCTCTCTTTTCACCAATGCCCACCATACTGCCACCCAACAGGCCTCCATCATCCAATATGCTGATGATTCCACACT
>NC_056744.1:1461049473-1461051973 GCF_019279795.1 Protopterus annectens | reverse complement strand
CAAAACATTTGTTGGGACATATGTCCTATTGGTTTATAAATATCTGCATTTACTTTGATGCATGTGCCCTGTTCAAATACCGCAATCTTGGTAGCCTGTTGCCACCAATTAATCCTGCATGCTGTTGGAATGTCCACTGTTGTTCTATATATACATGTGTTATGCTTGCTGTTTAACAGTTGGAACTCTGGTGTGTTGGGTTAATGGGAATATAACTGCATGCTGTTACAACTGCTGTTACCAACCCATATTGCCATTAAATCCTCCTAAACATAGAACGTATGGGAAGGCCAGTCCCAGCAGACGCACCTGTCCCACCTCAGCTGGCGACGGCACCTGGCAGCAGCAGGTCTGGTACCTATCCCGGGACTTTCTTCTCCGTTGGACCTGTGCCATCTTTGGGTGGAAGCACTGCAGGGGATGGGGCTCATCCCCCCCATGCAAGTGTGGGTGGAGGAGGGCCTCCTGTCACCCTCCAAATGGTCCAGGCTGTGGTGCTTAGGGAGATCCAGCGTTCTGTCACTGATCCTCTACGCCAGCTTGAGGCACTAGTGGCGCGACTCACGGGTGAGCCTGCCCCTTCTACACAGCCCCCAGCACAGCCACCTTCTGGTCTGTGAAGGTGCAGTGGTGACTGCCCATGGGTGGGGATCTCAGTTCCACTGTCGCCATCTGTGGGCTCATGGGCTTGTGGTTTCCAAACATCCTTCCCCGTCAATGTTGTTCACCCCCCACATGTGTCATATTCCACCCCCGTATGCGTCTTGCTTGTCCTGTCTGTTTACCTCCCCAACCTACCTCCCCAAATATACCTACAACCCGTACCCCACATTCCACTCTCACATGGAAAAAGAAAAAAAAGGGCAAGCTGCTCCAAAAAAAAATTATGCCCCATACATAGCTGCCCATTTTGCACACATGTCTGCTGGACATATAAAATGTAATTTAATTGGCAGTACAACATACTTTGTTGTCCTCACACCTCTCTCAGGGGTGGAAGGTTTCATATTTCCGTCCAAAATTATTGCATATGCACAGCTGTTGCTGTAATAAAATGGGCAACTATGGTCCTTCCCTACACCCGTCCTGCACATCCCAAGCTGTTTTCCCTACTGTCTTTCCCTCTTTGTGCCCCTTTTTCACCACTATCCTATCTCCCCATTTTCTTTTCTTTCAAAGAAATGAGCGCGAGGGTTAGCGGGAGTAAGCACTTTTAAGCAGTAGTTAGCGGGTTTGCGCGAGTGTGCGATTGTGTGCAGTTAGCTAAGCATTGCTAAGCTTCGTGCAAACCCGAGCAAACCCACTTACAACTGCTTAAAAGTGCCTTAGTCACCCTGCCTGTGAGGGCCCTTGTTCTGCTCAGCAGCAAAATAAAACACCTCTGTCCGTCTCGAACCCCGGACCTTGGACACACTAGACTGCATGAAGTACCACTAAGCCACAGTAGATTTACAGCAGGCTGTTGCTGAAATAGATATATCATGCATCAGAATGAGTGAATGTAAAGAAAAAATAGGAATGCCATGGGCATGGCCAAGGATGAACACAGGATAGCAGCAGATTTCTTCAGCTCCACCAATTTCATTACATTGACAGGAATTAATTACTTAAAAAAATTAATTTTTGAAGTAATTTTCTTTCTAAATATGTTTGTTTTATATAGTTCTTGAACTATATCTAAAAAAGAAAGGAAATCTTAATAATATTCCTGTCAGAAATTACTTTGGAAATTTTCCTGTCAGTTTATCAGTCTGAAATGAGTTCCAGTAAGACAAATTCTCAAGACTCCAGCATCAAGAAAGAACTTCAGTCTCTGATAATTATAGTCCAGCAACTTACTGCTAAGATGGATAAAATGGATACTAAAATAGACACTTTCATAGAAAAACTACAAAACAAATAGACTTGTTACATATGGACCTGCAACAACAGAAGATCCAGATGACAGGCATAGAAGAAGCTGTGAATGACATGGAAAATAGAATACAAAGAAGAGGAAATCAACATTGAGTTTCTGCTGAAACAAAATACACATTTACAAACAAAGCTGGATGACCTGGAAAATAGATCTAGGCAATAACATTAGGATTTTTGGACTGCCAGAAAATATTGAAGGTAACAATATTACTTCTTTTTTAACAACATGGCTCCCTAAAACTTTAGATTTACCAGAAGCATTCTCTTTTGGTATCGAAAGAGTACATAGATCTATAGCTAATACTAACTCTAACAAAAACTATCCTAGATCAGTTATAGTTAGATTTCTATCATCTTTTGATAAAGAGATGGTTCTTAAATCTGCTTGGGCTAAAGCTCCTGTTAAGATTAATGAAACAACTGTGCGTTTTGACAATGACTATTCTTCCATGGTATTAGCTAAAAGAAAAGTTTTTCTGCCACTAATAAGGGAGCTTAAAAAAGCACAGTTTAAAACATACCTTCTGTTTCCTGCCAAGCTTAAAATCTTCATTCCTGATGGTCCTAAAATTTTCGATGACTT
>NC_056744.1:1461036973-1461044473 GCF_019279795.1 Protopterus annectens | reverse complement strand
GTTTCACAAAAATACCCATTCTTAAAGGTACAAAACAAGGATGTCCACTTTCTCCACTATTATTCACTTTAGTAATGGAGCCTTGGGCTAATTTGATCAGAAACAGTACTGACATAGAGGGTTTTGAAACAGATGAAAATACAACATCCAAAATTCAACTTTTTGCAGATGATGTTCTAATTACATCAGCAGGATCTAATTCTTCTATACAGTCTCTATTTGATAACATGATGAATTTTAAAAGTATTTCTGGTTTAATATTCAATGAAGAAAAAACTAAAATACTACCTATATATACACGAAAAAATATTCTCATTAGTGATTTTACTAAATATGTACCCAATTCAGGTCAGATAACTTATTTAGGTATAATACTATCTAAAGATATTAAATCTATTATATATAATAATTATAATACCTGTTTTCTTAATATACAAAATCTTTTTAATATCTGGAATAATATGTTTTTTAAGGGGAAATTATAAAATGTTTAAACTTGTTAAACCAATCATTCCCATTAAAATAGATAGGGAAGGCCTTTAAAAGAAATTTTTATATGGAGGAATTTTAACAAAGTTTTCCCCAAATGGGATTTCTTTTTTTTGGATTGCCACTTTGGTGAAGCATGGGGGATTTTTACCAATGAAGGGTTGGAAACCTTCCTGTCATAAATTAAGGGGGGTTTAAAAAACTTTTTTATATTAAGTAAACATAGTCCAAATCCCTACCCCCTCACACGGGCCCCACCCCCCCTTTTCCTTTGAAGGGGGAGGGGGGCCCCCCTTTTGGGGGGACCCAGCCATTGCCTTTGGGGAAAAGGGTTTTTCCCAAAATCCTTCCCGTAATGTTTTTACCACAGGTTAATTCCCCCTTATCATCTTTTTGTTTTTTAATTTAATACTTTTTTAAATATACAAAAAACCCTAAAATTCCATTCACCGAAAAAAAACAATTTTTTTAAAAAATTACCCCTTTCATAGTCCCTTTTTGAAATTCTCTAAAAAAAAAAAATTTAAATTTAATTAATAAAATCCCTTTTTTTTCCCTTCAAACCTTTAAAATTGGAATTTAATATTTTTCCTTTTTGGGAACCCACTTTTAAAAAAATCCCAAATTTTTCTTTACACCCCCCTTCACCCCCCAAAAATTTTTCACTGTCCCTTTTGTTTTTTTACCCACCTTTTCCTTTTTCTTTTTAAAGAAATAGCTAGGGGTTTAAAGGGGGAAAACCTTTTCCAGATTAAATTTTTCATTTTATTGTGAGTTAAAACTTTAAAAAGCACCCAAGAAAACCCATTAAATGTTAAAGTGCTTAGTCCCCCTTCGGGAAACCCTTTTTCCTAAAAAAATAAAAAATCTTTTGGGTTCAAAGGATTGGGACACACTAACCCTAATACTTTTGCCCATTAAATTTAAAGGGTTTGTAATTTTAATATTCATCCCCCCCAATAGTGAATGAAAAAAAATATTTTTCCATAAAAAACCTGTTTTGTAATTTTTACCCTTGGGGAATTCATTACATGATTGATAAGAGACCAGATTCTGAAAAATAAGTTAAAAACATTTAAAACAAATTTACAAGAAAACGTGGTTAAGGGCAAAAGACAACATCCAAAAAAAAAAATAATTTAAGATCGTTGAACTATTAACCTGTTGTTCTTGATTTAAATTTCCCAAAAAAAAAGCGAAAAGGTTTTCTAATAATAAAATTATAGAAAGAAACTTTTTCGGGAGTTATATAATTTTTTCACTTTTTAAAGGGGGCCCCCCAAATAAAAAATAAAAATAATTTAACTCTTAAAACTTTTCTTCCATTGTTGGAGTTTTTAACAGGAAAACAAGTTTTTTTATCACCTTTTGTGTAAAATAAAAAAAAAAAGGGAAAAAAATTATGTAGAAAAAATTACAACCAAAAATGCCTATATTTATTTTAACTTGTTAACCCCATTGAAAAATGATAAGTCCTGCCAATGTTAAGACCAATAGAACGCTGTGTGAAAAAAAAAATAGGAATGCCATAACACAAAACCTGTTCTGTGGAACTTTACCAGCAGTTGTTGTGGAATTGCATTACATGACTGTGATAAGAACCAGCCATTCTAGCAGTAAATATGTTACAGCAGCACTTTACAACCCCACACAGTATATAGAGGACAAACAGTGGCATATCTGATTAGGGCAGAGGACATACATCCCAACTGTGACTACATTTCAGGGATGCCTGATTTTAAACATGTTAGCTGTGTCCTCTGAATCCCTGAAAACTGCATTAGGCAGAAAGGTGGGTAACCTAATGAATAATGACAATATGTAGATTAGACCCCTTGTACTTCAGAAAAGTGCTAGCTAATTCCATTTTTTTGAAGATGTACCTCACTTTTACCTACCTTTACCTCACTCTGTTCAAATATGTACCTGAGTGTTTCAGAGGCCTGGACGAGGCAGAAACACACAGGCATATCAGCTTTTCTGCTGTTACACACTGCAAATAGCTTTGGAAGGAATTCCACAAGCATACCCTTATGTAGGAGTACAACACTGAAATACCAAAGGATGTAAGCCATGTACTGGTAGCAAACGACTGTAACAATGCCATTCTACCGGTGCTGAAAAGACCTGTGCGTTGCACAGACAGAGAATAACAGCCTAATGTCTGGCTAACATCTGGATAGGTCCACAGTTGGGAGCTATGCAGACAGACTACTTGCCTTGCTAAACTAACAGGTACACAGTACCCCTTTAGGTCCAGCAAGATAACATTCACACAATAATACATAATGGTCTCTCTATGTCTGCATCCCCACCCAAATGTACAATATACCTGTGTGTTCAGGGTCTACCAAGGATGTAGGTTGGCATACTCAGTACTGGAACTGTCCAGATTTCTTGAGCATCCTGTGCTAATGTCAACAATAAAAAAGCACAAACTGTGCAGAAGTGAGTACATTAATATTCACAGTATAGCAGTTCACAAACAGTTCATGTGCCAAATGAATATATCTCAATAACTACTTTTGTATGGCAGTTAATTGTATAAGTAGAAAAGAAACTACATATTCCCATGTATCTTGTGTTAGCATTTGTAGGGGTGAGTACAATTTTACACTGACAACTGTGTACTGGAAGTGGCAACATTCAGGTCTGAGTACAACATTTAAATCACTGGCTGCACCCCTAGCTTCAGATATAAGAACAATACAAACCTTCTGACTTAAACAACGGTGTCCACAGCAAACAAGCATGGGCCCCACTTTGGAAAGCTGAAAGGACTATGCCTACCTGACATAGCAATTTATATTGGGTTGCTATGACAGT
Organism: Protopterus annectens; assembly: GCF_019279795.1. Classification (NCBI taxonomy): domain Eukaryota; kingdom Metazoa; phylum Chordata; order Ceratodontiformes; family Protopteridae; genus Protopterus; species Protopterus annectens. Next base: position 1,461,041,158 of record NC_056744.1, on the reverse strand, counting down.
GAGTACTGCAATTACCACACAGCAGGCTGCATGCAATTACCAAATGGTGGCCACCAATTGGTGCAGAGGCCATCACATACACATGTGCAGATACCTATAAAAGCAGGCTGTACTTGCTGCCCACACACGCAATCATTCCATTGCAGATATTGAGAGACAGAGACAGAGAGCGGGAGAGACAAACACCTACATCAACAGAAAAAAAAAAGCCAAAGACTCCCGGAGCGTAATACTACCAACGCATACAAAGGAAAGGTATGTAACAGATATGTATTTACTGGCATGTAGTAGATGTTTTTGAAGAGTACTCTACATACTTTGAAACATCCATATGTGGCAGCAATACGTATCTATGCACAGATGCCCTGCATAACTACTGCCATGAACAAATCAGTGTGTAGCTGTGTGCAGTGGGACATAACTCTGACATATGTAGCTCAGCATTAAATGTCAAACATCTGATCCATGTTATCATGGTTGTTTGGGGGAGTAGCGCATACAGCTATATAAACATGGATGTGACAGAGTAACACATGCATGATAGTCATATTAACGTGTAGCTTAGCACTGGCAACTACTGTACCAGGCTAGTATGTTAATCTAGCATTTGCAGCTATATATACACCCTCTAATATTACTGTGTGCTCACATGTGATACCTGTTCATGTTGCAGCAATGCCCAACAGGTCAGCCTTGAGGTCCAGGGACTTACAACAGTGTGGACCTTGTGTGTTTATGGCACACACATACGGAGAGATATATCTGTGTCAGATATATTAGCATCTGTACATGTGCATAGAGCAAGGGACATACTGCAACTGTTTGTGAAGGGTGGTCATATATATGTTGGTGAAGGTTGTTATGTGCATTTTTGTATGTAGGTTGTAGTGTGTGGCAAACAAGACAGCATACAGTGCTGGTATATGACATGTGGTGGTTAAACTCTGTGGGTGTGATTTGTTAGGTTTGCAGTGTTGCAGCCAGTGAGGCCTGCTAAAGCTACATGGGCTGAGAACACATTCAATGCATTTTGCACAAGACTGTGCAATATTATTACATAACTGTATACCTCACATCCTTTGCATAATTGATATTCTCATCATGAAAGGTGGACTGTATATGTGCCTATATGTATATCTATATGTACACCAATGGATGTTTATTTGTATGTGTGTGTATATATATATATATATATATATATATATATATATATATATATATATATATATATATATATATTAAAGATATAATATTTATGAGAAAGAAATAATATATATATAAAATTAAATCATAAAATGTTTAGTATCCTAGGGAACGTATGACATAAAAGTATAGTTTCTGTAAGAAGTGTTGGTTAAAAGCATGGAGTAATGTTCATAAAATATTGGTAATTTTGGTAAAATATAGGGGTTAGTTCATAAGGAAAAAGGTAGTTGCATTAACAAGAATGGGCTTAAGGATTTTGGGGCGTGTTTTGGTTTGTAATAGTTTGTTTGTATGACTGTTTGTGACAGTATCCGTTTATCCTAAAAGTGTGTTATGGACTTCAAAAACCATTATGATGGTGATCTTTGGGGGTTTGGTTTAATGTACATTAATAGTAATTATAGTAAATAATAAAAATATATTAATAATAATAATATAATTAATAATTATATCAGAGACATCATTTCTTGGCAGACCTTGACAAAGCCATGCCTCAAGCTCATGTCATGCATTGCATCCCTTTGTAAAAAAGGTGGAGTCGCTAACAACCAAGTGTGATAAACCCATGGGCCGGTGGACAGTGCTCCTTATAATACAGTGTCACAAGTCAGTAATCTGCTAGTCACAGCCTCCAAGGGACCAAAAAGCCATGTTCCTACCATCAATTTTAAACCCAATAGACATGCCTTTGGATGTTCCTTTTCCCAAAACATCTACGCAACTGGAAAGTCACAGACTACCTACAGTATTTCTGGCCAAACAGATCCTATGAGCCTCTCAAAACCACAGCAGATTGTATGATGAGGGACTTGGCAACATACAGCCCTTTTAAACCCGGCTGTTGGGCATGGGCCCATAAACAGTACAATCCCCATGAGGTACAGCCCGGGACCAAACCTTGCCATCTAACGAACTGCTGGGAATAGCCTATTAGATCCCATCTTGGAACCACTTTATAGCAACGTTCCCAGTAGCCTCATCATGAATAATCTGATATTGAGGGGATGGAATTACATGGGAATACCTCTGTGGTTGCTTACAGGGTTGAAATTACTTGGTGTAAAACCAGGGTACATCTGGCTTCTTATAGGTAGGTGCTTCCTAACTACTGAACCAGATACACCCAATGTATGCAATAAATTGATATGTGAGGATAGTGTATGGTGAAGGTTTGAAAGTCCAGTTGGTATATGTGATACTTGTGGGAACTGTTTTCTTGTATTTGGCCCAGCATACAAAGATGTTATGCTATTGTAGCGGCATATGGATAATCCAATCCCCTTTCTATGAACTGTAGGTTTCTTTAAACCCCCTTTTAAGCTGTAGGCCTAAACAGCACAGTATGGTGTATGTCCACATTGCTTGGAACCACTGTTTTGTGTGTTCCCTGTAGTCCTCACAGATTAAATACCTCAGGCATAAGGTTTTGTAAGTACTGACACACAGTACTGTATGGTACACAAGTAAAGCTCATCCGGGTTGCCATACCTTTGTGTTTTGTATGTATGACTGATGTGTGTGTGGGTATGCCTGTAACATGCCCTTGGTCATATGTGTGTTACAGGATATAAGTGCATATCTAGCAACATGTATAGTCTAGTACAGCAGTATGCCACCTATACTCACGAATGTGCGCATATTTTAGGCAGGGGTTTGCCATCAAAAACTAGTGTGGTATACTGGTAATACTGTAACTGGACTTTACAATCATTGCAATGGATGACATATGTCTTTATGCATTAGCTTGATATATACCTCCTGTGGCTAGGTGCTGCATTGTGTCGCATACAGTGTGCCATGTACTGTTGTATAGTCTTACATAGTGGTTTCTCTTTGTTGCTGTGCAAAACATGGTTGAATATATAGAGCGTGCCAGACACTGTCAGGCAGTTGTGGGTTGAGCACTGATATGTGGTATTGAAAGTGTGTATCCCCTGACAGACAATAAGTTGCTATTTATGGCAGTTCAGTGATATCTGTACTGTAGAATGTTAAGTGTGCCACATGACTTGCTCACACATATTGTTTCATTGTCTTCCAGAGTTCATGGCCCACTATCGCAACCCAACCTATAGTCCTGCTGAGGATGACGTCATAACAACCCGTCTGGTTCATCACTACACACTGCTTTTCTCAAGAACCAGCCAGGACCAGCATGAGCGGAGTGCAATGTGGAAAGATGTTGTCCGTAGGGTAAATGACATAGGCATGCATAACCGGACATATGAGCAGGTACGCCATCACTGCAGTGATTTACTTAGACATGTCCGTCAGCGTGAGTCTGATGTCTGTAGACAACAGCTTGCCACAGGTGGTGGGGTTACCATCCATCCCCCCCTCACCAGAGTGGAGGAGCTGCTCCTGAGCTTGGTGGCTCCTGGCCAACAACAACAACAGCAGACATGTATCATCATGGAGGCCAGAGCCACCCAGCAAGTTCACACGGAGTGTGCAGGTAACATGGCATATATGTAGGCTACTGTTACTTCTATTGGTAGATCATGCATATGTGAGATGTGTACTGTGTAGTTAGAAGATGTGGAGCCTGGTGTTGTGCAATACTGATAATTTGGAACATGATCTGTAGGCCTGTGACTGTCAACCATTGTACTACTGTATGATTGCAAACACACAGTAGCAATGCCACAGTTGTTGCCACTGACAAAGTGTCTCATATCCTTGTAGGTCCCTCTGGTGTGACAGCAAGGCAGCAGACCCATGCTGGTGAGAGTGTTCTACATTTAATATTGCAAATAAAATGTGCATGTCATAGGTGAAGTGTACACATGTAACACACCTACGCATAATGCATGCTGTGCATGTTTGCTGTGAGACTATGCACATCTCAGTAACGTGAAAAACGTGAAAAAAAATAATATATCCTTGCTTTCCATACTTTCCTAACTAGTGTTCCAGAGACCAGATTTTGCTGATCCCTGGGCTTTGTCTTGGTTCCTGTTTTCCCATTTTCCGTTTGTC